>NC_069501.1:1148995409-1149267909 GCF_027579735.1 Bombina bombina | reverse complement strand
CTAGATGCAGCCCAAATCGTGATGTCATCAGTGGGCTGAGCTTGGCAGCCATTTCAAAGTGGCCAGAAACAATATGCATTTTAAAATAACTTTATGTTCCTGCTGCATGATATAGAAACAGGTACAGGTCTGCATATGGCATCCAATCACAAAAGGCTCACTAGTTGAATTCAACAGACTGTCAATGCTATTCAGCAGAGTGCCTAGATGCAGCCCAAATCTTGATGTCATCAGTGGGCTGAGCTTGGCAGCCATTTCAAAGTGGCCAGAAACAATATGCATTTTAAAATAACTTTATGTTCCTGCTGCATGATATAGAAACAGGTACAGGAGGCTATTTGCAGATTAATCTAAGGTAAGAATTTAAGATGACCAAGGTGTAGACTGTCCCTTTAAAAGTTTAATCAAGCATGCAGATATACCCATCATGCCCCTATACAAATGGCATTAAGATTGATTAGCCCCTTTCATAAACACCACTCTATCCAACTGCAAAAAAACAGACACTGACCCCATTAAACCTTTAAACAAGTTTGGTACTTTAGGGATCGCATACATTATTGGCAGGCCCAAGTGCTGTTGTGGAAAAATGGAGAGAAAATGTGAGTTAAAAATGTTGACTGTGTTTAACACAGAAAGATTGTTATAAGAAAGGGGGAGATTGCAATCAACCTCTCTATTTGCTGGTACCTGACTCCTTTTCTTGTTCTGATCTGGCTTATTAATTCCAGACTGGGTTCAACTTTAGCTTGACTCTGACAATGCCTGGTATCCTGATTTACTTCCTCATCTGTCCTGCTAGTGGCCTCCATCTTCTGGAAAACACTTTGTTACCCACCAGGTACTCTATTGACTATTGTGGGTAAGGTCTTATGCTTAATTCATTGAGATGGGATAAATTAGACATTATTATTAATCTGCCATTAAGTCATTCATTGACTGACATTTATATTACATGACAGGTGTGAAAAAAAGATGACATAAGGAAATAAAATAGTAGGAGGAGACAAGGAAAATAAAACTAACATGAACTGCTTTGCCCAATAGTTTATGAGCATAACTGCATTAAAAATTAAACATCTTTGTTTGATACAAAACTGCATGGACTTATAGATATGGCTGAAAGTATATGGACACCTGACCATCACACCTATTTGAGCTTGTTGGACTCCCATTTCCAAAACCATAGGCATTAAGATGGATTTGACCGTCCCTTTAAGATTTTGGAGTGTGTCTATGGGAATTTGTGCCCATTCAGACACTAAATTTGAACAAGAACGTCTGGCTTGTAATTGCTGTTTTAAATCATCCCAAAGGTGTTCAAGGGATTGAGGTATGGGTTCTGTGCAGGCCACTCAAGTGCTTCCACAACAAACTCATCAAACCATGTCTTTATGAACTTTACTTTGTGCACACAGGCAAATTCATGCTGGAGAAGGAAAGGGCCTTCCCCAAATTTTTGGCACAAAGTTGAAAGCACCCAATTTTCTTTGTATCATCTATCATCAGTAGGTACTATTCATTCTAATAGACAGCTTTCCATGGCATCTGCCACACCCTGATCAGACTGCCAGATAATGAAATGTGATTCATCATGCTTCCACTGCTCCAGAGTCCAGGGGTTGTGTGCTGTTCACCACTCCAGCCAACCTGGAGTGGTGAACGCATGTTGATGTGAGGCTTGTGTCCAGCTGGATGGCCATGGAAATGCATTTAATGAAGATCCATAAAGACAGTTCTTGTGCTGATGTTGTTTACAGAGGCAGTACGGGCAAATTTTATGAATTGGCAAAGGGGGCATCCTTTGACAGTGCCATATTAAAAGTCACTGAGCTTTTCAGTACAACCCATTGTACTGCCAATGTTTGTCTATGGAAATATCACAGATATGGGCTGGATTTTATGTACTTGTTAGCAATGTGTGTGTCTGAAACAACTGACCCTAATACCTATAAATCTATATCCAGAACCTCTAATTATAGGTCTATGAATAACATATTTTGTTAAGAAATATATGTATTTATTGTCCCAAATCTAAGTCTGTGTGATTTCATATCTGCTGTTTACTTTTAGTTAAATAATAAACTGAATAATTGAATGTCTACTGGAAATTAAAACAATATCTATTGATTGTGTCATGCACAGAACAAATTAAATTCAATCATACATACATTCTAATTAGGAAATGTACATAAACATTTTAAAGGGTCAATGACTGGTCTATTAAGTGTAATGTAATACAATTATGACTAGCTATCTATATGTGCTTCTATTGCTAAACAGAATAAGTGCTTCCATAAATAAGTACAAACGTTTAATCAAAAAGTTGGTTTCTATGTGATGCTTTATATGCATGGATAAGTTTAATTATACAGTATGCTTGCTGTTCACACTAAATGAAATTTAAAAGTTAATTTATAGTTATTAATTGATGTATCATTAAGCAACCATTCTACTTTTATGTTTTTCCTAAAGCAGCAAAGTTGAAATATAATATAATATGTTAGGATAATGAAGACAAAGTATTTAGAAAAAGAAAATAAGCACTTACATTTGTCAAAACTGGTAAATGTGTTCTTTAAATATATTTTGCAATAAATTTGAAATGTAACTATAAATATACCTTAATTAAAGGGAGATTAAACCCAAAATTTTTCTTTCAAGATTCAGTTAGAGCATAACATTTTAAACAACTTTCCAATTTACTTCTATTATCAAACATACTTTGTTCTCTTGGTTTCCTGTGTTGAAGGAGCAGCAAGGCACTTCTGGGAGCTAACTGAACACATCCTGGGAGCCAATGATAAGAGGCTTATATGTGCAGCCACTAATCTGCAGCTAGCTCCCAGTAGTGCATAGCTGCTCAAGTCTACCTAGGTATGCTTTTCAATAAAGGATCCTAAGACAAAAAGCAAATAGGTTGTTTTAATTTTTAGTTACTTCTTATTATATCCAATGTGTTAATTTGAACAAATGAAAAATATGTGCGTGTGTATGGGACACTGAACCCAAATTTTTTTCTTTTGTGATTCAGATAGAGCATGATATTTTAAGCAACTTTCTATTACTCCTATTATCAAATTTTCTTTATTCTCTTGGTATCTTTACTTGAAATGCGAGAATGTAAGTTTAGATGCCGGCCCATTTTTGGTAAACAACCTGGGTTTTCCTTGCTGATTGGTGGATAAATTCATCTACCAATAAAAAGTGCTGTCAGAGTTCTGAACCAAAAAAAAAAGCTTAGATGCCTTCTTTTTCAAATAAAGATAGCAAGAGAAGGAAGAAAAATTGATAATAGGAGTCAATTAGAAAGTTGCTTAAAATTGCATGCTCTATCTGAATCACAAAAGAAAAAAAATTGGGTTCAGTGTCCGTTTAAGTGTAGATGTGTGTGTGAGTATAGGTGTGTGTGTATGAATGTGTGTGTGTTTGAGTATGTGTGTGTGTGTGTGTGTGAAAGAGAGTGTTCAACATAAGTTCAAAAGTGTACAAAGTGTATTATTTGCACGCCACACGGTAATTAGTATCTACATTTCAAACAGTTCAAAAGAAGACTTTATCCATGATTACCTCTTTTTTATCTTTCAGGATTTTTTTTTCTATGGCTATAAATTTAAAAAAAAAATTACTGTTGTTACTCAACGTAAAGTGTTTGGCTACTGGTAGCTTGAGATTTCGTTCTATTTCATTCCTTTGTAGAGTTTTCAACAGATAGTATTTGATCTCAAATTCTTTCCCTCATAGTGTGTTCAGTTTTCCCTATATATTGAACCCCACAGTTTTATCCATGCACTTGATTACATACTTAATTTCATATTTCTTCTGTCTGCGTTGATGGAAATGATATTGATCTTTCTGCATGTCTGCAAGCCTTACAAATTTTACATGGGTAACATTCTTTTGACTCCCTCCTAATACAATTTTTTCTCGTTTAGCAGATTGTTTCTTCATTGTAGGTTCTAGGATGTTTTTTTTAAATTCTTTGCTTTCCTGTATACATATTTTGGTTTCTCAGGGAGATAGGGGCCCAGTTTTGGATACATTTTTAAGATATCCCAGTGTTTTCTTATAATCTGGTCTATCTGTTTTTTTTGTTTTGCTATATTGAGTGATTAAAGAGACACTGTAGTCAAGAATTAATTGATCATATTTCAAAAGTATACATTGAAATAAACACATTATTAATGCAAATGACGTTTCAAATACTTAGCGTTTTTAATATATTTGTCTATGAAATTTACAATTTTTCCAAACCCACTATCTGCCCGTTATCGATTTCCAATCCATGCTGTCAACTAAAATTGGAAGATGGCAACTCTTCAACGCGATGCGCATGCACGACATAGCAAAACATCATCAAATACGTCACTGCATTATTTTCACTTTAGGCTCCCGGCTTCTGCCCCGCAATAAGCGCATGTGATAGTACACAAATCAAAATGTGCATGCGTAGTTTGACACAAGACAATTCTAATTAGATGCAAATACTCGCAATCCGATCTGTGAGTGTATTATACCGTGTACGGCCCATATTTGAGGGCTGGATGAAGTGATGTCATGCAGATGAAATAAAACTTGCTTTTATTAATAAATGGAGCTTCATTTCAACACACAATAAGGTAGATTAGCTTTGTGTTATTCAAAATATATGTTCAGTTTTGCATATAAGTAACAAAAGTTAGTAATCCTTTAAAGTAGACATGTGCCATTCGATTCAGTCCGAATCGAAATTTGGACGAATTTGTCGAATTTGGAGATTCGGATCGATTCGAATTTCCGAATTGTGGTAGGGCCGAATCTACGGAATAAATCCGTATCGATTCGAATTTATTAGGTAGATTCGGATGGATTCGGATGGCCGTGTATTACACTAGTATTGTACAGTATACTAGTGTAATACACAGCACATCCCACTTAACACTGACCGAAATTCCGAAATTCGAATCGATTCGAACTGAATCAAACCGAATTTTTCACGAATCTGAAAGAATCCAAATGAATCCGAAACGAATTCATTCTATTTCTTCCGAATTCAAAACGATCCGAACCGAAATTTGAATCGGTCCGAATCGATCCAAACCGAACCGAATTTTTCGAAGCTGCACAAGTCTACTTTAAAGGTATATCAAGTATATAATTTTTATTTTCCAATTTCCTCCTCCTATCTATATAGATTAGCATTATCTCTTCTGTTTTTCTCTTTTACTTCTTGTCTAACTTTTTCTATATTTACTTCATCATAACCTGGCTCTAAAAAGTTTAATATTACAGATTCAAGGAGCGCATGGTGGCAGCCATTTGAATGTATGAAGTTATTGGCATTGACTGTTATAAAAAAATATTTTCGATAATATTACAGTGCACACAGTCTCCATTTCCACATCTAGATAGTACCTTTTTTCTCTACTATATTCTGCTGTGAATTGTAAATTTGGTTTATTGTAATTAATTTCTCCCAGACCATGGGCGTCTGGAGGGGGGCAAGAAGGGGCACTTGCCCCCCTCTGGACTTTGCAAGCACACAACATTTGCTCCAGGTCACTTTGAATGATATTATTAGGGCCAAAGATGGCAAAGGTACAGAGGTCCCAGTAACTGTCAAATTGTTTGTAATTTTTTTTACCACACATTGCAGCTGTACCAATTGTGTCACAGCTGCTTTACTGTCATTTCCAGTGCTGGTTCAGCACAGTCTTCTTGTTCCCTTATTCTAAAATTCCTGTGCATCTAAATGCTGCTGAGGGAATGGAGGGGCAGAACGGGTGTGGGAGCAAGCTAATGCCCAGAATGAAGTCCAATCCCTGCATATATTGCAGAACTGGATTGTCGTGTTTAGATTGGGATTTTTTAAAGTAGCTAGTACAGGTAGCCCTCAGTTTACGCCGGGGTTAGGTTCCAGAAGGAATGGTTGTAAATCAAAATCATTGTAAATTGAAACCCAGTTTATAATGTAAGTCAATGGGAAGTGAGGGAGATAGATTCCAGGTCCCTCTCAAAATTGACATAAGTAACACTTAATACATTATTTTTAAAGCTTTGAAATGAAGACTTTAAATGCTAAACAGCATTATAAACCTAATCATATAGATTATATCATCATCATCAAACTAAGTTTAATGAACAAAAACATTTGCTAAACATTACCTAATAAAATATTTACACAACAGATTGTATCATCATCAAACTAAGTTTAATGAACAAAAACGTTTTTTTACTTGCATTTTCTGCAAACAGTTCTCTGCATTGTTAGCATGTTAGATAATATTGGGTCTGCACCTATTCTATGCATTTCAATCTGGACTGATTAAGCAGTTAGTCACCCTCACCTCAAGCAGCTGGACTCAGGGCCCAGGGAGGAAGGAACCTTGATGTGGTCCTGGGCCTATCATAATTTGGCTAAACTCTGTAACTAACTCTTCCATTTTGCTTTTAATCTAGCTGTGTGCTTGCAAGAGAGTGTCAGGCTTTCTGTCTTTATATATACAGGGAGTGCAGAATTATTAGGCAAGTTGTATTGTTGAGGATTAATTTTATTATTGAACAACAACCATGTTCTCAATGAACCCAAAAAACTCATTAATATCAAAGCTGAATAGTTTTGGAAGTAGTTTTTAGTTTGTTTTTAGTTATAGCTATTTTAGGGGGATATCTGTGTGTGCAGGTGACTATTACTGTGCATAATTATTAGGCAACTTAACAAAAAACAAATATATACCCATTTCAATTATTTATTTTTACCAGTGAAACCAATATAACATCTCAACATTCACAAATATAAATTTCTGACATTCAAAAACAAAACAAAAACAAATCAGTGACCAATATAGCCACCTTTCTTTGCAAGGACACTCAAAAGCCTGCCATCCATGGATTCTGTCAGTGTTTTGATCTGTTCACCATCAACATTGCGTGCAGCAGAAACCACAGCCTCCCAGACACTGTTCAGAGAGGTGTACTGTTTTCCCTCTTTGTAAATCTCACATTTGATGATGGACCACAGGTTCTCAATGGGGTTCAGATCAGGTGAACAAGGAGGCCATGTCATTAGATTTTCTTCTTTTATACCCTTTCTTGCCAGCCACGCTGTGGAGTACTTGGACGCGTGTGATGGAGCATTGTCCTGCATGAAAATCATGTTTTTCTTGAAGGATGCAGACTTCTTCCTGTACCACTGCTTGAAGAAGGTGTCTTCCAGAAACTGGCAGTAGGACTGGGAGTTCAGCTTGACTCCATCCTCAACCCGAAAAGGCCCCACAAGCTCATCTTTAATGATACCAGCCAAAACCAGTACTCCATCTCCACCTTGCTGGCGTCTGAGTCGGACTGGAGCTCTCTGCCCTTTACCAATCCAGCCACGGGCCCATCCATCTGGCCCATCAAGACTCACTCTCATTTCATCAGTCCATAAAACCTTAGAAAAATCAGTCTTGAGATATTTCTTGGCCCAGTCTTGACGTTTCAGCTTGTGTGTCTTGTTCAGTGGTGGTCGTCTTTCAGCCTTTCTTACCTTGGCCATGTCTCTGAGTATTGCACACCTTGTGCTTTTGGGCACTCCAGTGATGTTGCAGCTCTGAAATATGGCCAAACTGGTGGCAAGTGGCATCTTGGCAGCTGCACGCTTGACTTTTCTCAGTTCATGGGCAGTTATTTTGTGCCTTGGTTTTTCCACACACTTGCGACCCTGTTGACTATTTTGAATGAAACGCTTGATTGTTTGATGATCACGCTTCAGAAGCTTTGCAATTTTAAGAGTGCTGCATCCCTCTGCAAGATATCTCACTATTTTTGACTTTTCTGAGCCTGTCAAGTCCTTCTTTTGACCCATTTTGCCAAAGGAAAGGAAGTTGCCTAATAATTATGCACACCTGATATAGGGTGTTGATGTCATTAGACCACACCCCTTCTCATTACAGAGATGCACATCACCTAATATGCTTAATTGGTAGTAGGCTTTCGAGCCTATACAGCTTGGAGTAAGACAACATGCATAAAGAGGATGATGTGGTCAAAATACTAATTTGCCTAATAATTCTGCACTCCCTGTATATATATATATATATATATATATATATATATATATATATATATATATATATATATGACTGGGCCAAGAAATATCTCAAGACTGATTTCTCTAAGGTTTTATGGACTGATGAAATCACACGCGTCCAAGTACTCCACAGCGTGGCTGGCAAGAAAGGGTATAAAAGAAGAAAATCTAATGACATGGCCTCCTTGTTCACCTGATCTGAACCCCATTGAGAACCTGTGGTCCATCATCAAATGTGAGATTTACAAGGAGGGAAAACAGTACACCTCTCTGAACAGTGTCTGGGAGGCTGTGGTTGCTGCTGCACGCAATGTTGATGGTGAACAGATCAAAACACTGACAGAATCCATGGATGGCAGGCTTTTGAGTGTCCTTGCAAAGAAAGGTGGCTATATTGGTCACTGATTTGTTTTTGTTTTGTTTTTGAATGTCAGAAATTTATATTTGTGAATGTTGAGATGTTATATTGGTTTCACTGGTAAAAATAAATAATTGAAATGGGTAAATATTTGTTTTTTGTTAAGTTGCCTAATAATTATGCACAGTAATAGTCACCTGCACATACAGATATCCCCCTAAAATAGCTATAACTAAAAACAAACTAAAAACTACTTCCAAAACTATTCAGCTTTGATATTAATGAGTTTTTTGGGTTCATTGAGAACATGGTTGTTGTTCAATAATAAAATTAATCCTCAAAAATACAACTTGCCTAATAATTCTGCACTCCCTGTATATATATATATATATATATATATATATATTTACAAAAAAGATCAGCACTCACCAATGTAGTAACCACTCAAGTGCACGGCCAGAAGATAAATGTAGAAAGAAGTATAAGCATAAAGACAGGACCTGGTGATGATCCCTGTAGTCCCACGCCAATAAAGCCAGCACTCAAGATTTAAGCAACACACCTTCCTTTAATATCAACAAAGCATAACGTTTCAGCTCCCACTGGAGCCTTGATCACATGCAGTAGTTCATAGAAATAAATCAGGCATATTACAACATGCACAAGAAAACCCTTAAATACCCCCACCCACCAATCAGACAATAACACAAAAAAAACCGCCAAGTATAAAGCTAATTACTACAGCTGTATGTCAAGCGTGTCAGACCTGGACCGCAAGCCTAAGTGCGTGTCCATAGTAACCCCATGGTGTGTATAATGCTACTGCGCATGCGCGCTTGACGAAATAACGTGCACGTACGCAGTGACAACATAGCGACAGAGCTGGTTGTCATGGTAACCCCAAACAACAAATGCCAGAACAGCGGAACAACACGCCACTAAAGAGCGATAATGTATAAACGTCAATGCATTAATGTATGGGCACCAGGGCAACACAGCGCATTAAACACCTCAGCAGACTAAAGGTCTCATATTAATCAATGCCATAGAAGTATGTTAATAGACATTTGCTTAGTAAATGACACAAATGAATCAAGATACTTACAGGTTACACAAACAATGAATTACCCCTGATTGGACAGTGAAATTAACTATTTATATCTATTATTTAAAACATATTGTTTTACTAATTGCTAGCCACTCATATGATTATGAATAACAGATCTATTACCAAATGGGCTGGGTCTAGCCCCTAATATAGTCCAGATAGAACTTAAGTGTAATTTAGATCATTTAATTTTATCAGAAACACATGGTGATTAACAAGAGAAAAACTAAAATATATATGTACAAAATTTTGCAGCGTGTGTCTAGGGTATGGTAAAAACATCCATAATGAGATGAGAAGAGACCCACAGTCATTTATAGAAGCAACTGTAGTCAATGGACATATTTAAGCCACGAGGTGCTATAGTGTCAAGTCGGTAGATCCACCGTGATTCCATTTTTAGTAGAGCCTTGGCTCGATCTCCCCCACGTCTATTTTTCGGTACGTGGTCAATTAGAATGGTCCTCAATGAAGAGATAGAATGTCCAGCTTGTGCGCAGTGGCGTGCCACCGGTTGGTCAGAGGTGCCTTTATCCAAAGCCAAACGAATGGCTGTCTTATGATTGGCCAACCTCTCTCTAAAAGCAGTAATTGTTTTACCCACATAGTACAGCGACCATGGGCAAATGATCACATAGATCACATGATCTGAAGTGCAAGTAAGCCGATGACGTATCTGGAAGGTTTGATTCGTGTGTGGATGATGAAACCTATTTCCAATGATCATACCATTACAAGTGATGCAATTTCCACATCTATAACATCCCTTCTTCTTAGGGGGTAACCAAGTTTGACTTTGGTAACTTGTAATGGGATCAGTCTTCATCAATATATCACGAAGATTGGGTGCCCTCTTATACACCAATCTTGGCGGCGGTGTTTCTCCAAACGGTAATGTGGTGTCAGTTGATACAATCGGCCAGTGCTGCTTAATTATATCCTGTAATTTGCGTGAAGCTGGAGTATATGTAGTAATGAAATTCATCCGTTGTTCGACCGGCTTGAGTGGTTTTATTAGCAGTGATTGTTGGCTGAGTGCTATTGCTTTGTCACCTTGTTCTTTGATCAGCGATTCAGGATAGCCTCTGTCAATAAATTTCTGTGCCATTGCTTCCAGTTGAACCTTCTTGTGGGTCTCCTCGGTGTTATTGCGTACGACCCGCAGGAGTTGAGATGAGCTTACCCCCTTTTTTTTAAAAGATGGATGAAAACTATTATAATGAAGGATTGAGTTCTTATCTGTAGGTTTATTATATAGTGTTGTAAAGAGTCTAAGGCCAGATAGTGTATCTTTCTTATAGATCTCAAGGTCCAAGAAGTGTATACAATTATCATTACAGTCCATCTTGAACCGTACAGTAGAATCAAGACTGTTAAGGTTATTGAACCAAGAGGTTAAAGACTCTTTATCACCCCTCCATATCATGAAGACATCATCAATGTAGCGCTTGAAGAACCTGATGGAGCCCTGTTCAGCCAAAAAAATATACTCCTGTTCATACATCGACATATAAATATTTGCATAGGATGGGGCCATATTAGACCCCATAGCCGTTCCAAGTACTTGCAAATAAAATGTGTTCTCAAATCGGAAATAGTTTTTGGCTAAACAGAGCTCCAAGAGCTCCAACAAGAACTCCACTGGTGGGCCACAATAGTAAGAATTACCAGATAGGATTCTCCTGACCATCTCCATCCCATGTGCATGTGGGATAATGGTATATAGGTTGACAACATCCAATGTGACTAAAATGTCATCCACCTGTATGTCATTCATCTGTGATAGAAGATGTATGAGTTCAGAAGAATCCCTCAAGTAAGATACAGTCGATTGGACAACAGGTTGCAGGAAGTGATCAATGTATTCAGCGAGAGGCTGGAGAAGCGAGCCCCTCGCTGATACTATTGGACGACCTGGTGGGTTAACCATACTCTTGTGTATTTTGGGCAATACATACAAAATAGGACTGATAGGGTTCTCAACCGTCAGATAGCCGAAGGTGTCCTCATCAATAAACCCTGCGTCCAAAGACATACACAAGAGTTTGTCAACCTGTTCCTTAAATTTGGTGGTAGGGTTAAACGTCAACTTTCGGTAGGTTATACCATCTTCTAATTGTCTCAGTGCTTCACTTCTATACATATGATAATCTAACACCACAATGGCAACGCCCTTATCGGCTTGTCTAATCACAATGGTGCTATCATCAGTTAGAGTTTTTAAAGCACTTCTTTCCATTGTGGTGAGATTATCATATGTATTATTCAAATGAGACTGACTTGCACTGACATCAATGTTGACCATACGTGTGAACGTTTTAATCGTTGAATGAGTGATGGGAGGTTCAAAAGAACTCCTAACTTTAAATGGTTTAGGTTCATACTCCACACTATTTTTTAAAAAACTCTTTGAATTTTAGTTGGCGTTGGTGTTGATCTGCACCGTTTTCAACGCTAACTAAAACTCAAAGAGTTTTTTAAAAATAGTGTGGAGTATGAACCTAAACCATTTAAAGTTAGGAGTTCTTTTGAACCTCCCATCACTCATTCAACGATTAAAACGTTCACACGTATGGTCAACACTGATGTCAGTGCAAGTCAGTCTCATTTGAATAATACATATGATAATCTCACCACAATGGAAAGAAGTGCTTTAAAAACTCTGATGATAGCACCATTGTGATTAGACAAGCCGATAAGGGCGGTGCCATTGTGGTGTTAGATTATCATATGTATAGAAGTGAAGCACTGAGACAATTAGAAGATGGTATAACCTACCGAAAGTTGACGTTTAACCCTACCACCAAATTTAAGGAACAGGTTGACAAACTCTTGTGTATGTCTTTGGACACAGGGTTTATTGATGAGGACACCTTCGGCTATCTGACGGTTGAGAACCCTATCAGTCCTATTTTGTATGTATTGCCCAAAATACACAAGAGTATGGTTAACCCACCAGGTCGTCCAATAGTATCAGCGAGGGGCTCGCTTCTCCAGCCTCTCGCTGAATACATTGATCACTTCCTGCAACCTGTTGTCCAATCGACTGTATCTTACTTGAGGGATTCTTCTGAACTCATACATCTTCTATCACAGATGAATGACATACAGGTGGATGACATTTTAGTCACATTGGATGTTGTCAACCTATATACCATTATCCCACATGCACATGGGATGGAGATGGTCAGGAGAATCCTATCTGGTAATTCTTACTATTGTGGCCCACCAGTGGAGTTCTTGTTGGAGCTCTTGGAGCTCTGTTTAGCCAAAAACTATTTCCGATTTGAGAACACATTTTATTTGCAAGTACTTGGAACGGCTATGGGGTCTAATATGGCCCCATCCTATGCAAATATTTATATGTCGATGTATGAACAGGAGTATATTTTTTTGGCTGAACAGGACTCCATCAGGTTCTTCAAGCGCTACATTGATGATGTCTTCATGATATGGAGGGGTGATAAAGAGTCTTTAACCTCTTGGTTCAATAACCTTAACAGTCTTGATTCTACTGTACGGTTCAAGATGGACTGTAATGATAATTGTATACACTTCTTGGACCTTGAGATCTATAAGAAAGATACACTATCTGGCCTTAGACTCTTTACAACACTATATAATAAACCTACAGATAAGAACTCAATCCTTCATTATAATAGTTTTCATCCATCTTTTAAAAAAAAGGGGGTAAGCTCATCTCAACTCCTGCGGGTCGTACGCAATAACACCGAGGAGACCCACAAGAAGGTTCAACTGGAAGCAATGGCACAGAAATTTATTGACAGAGGCTATCCTGAATCGCTGATCAAAGAACAAGGTGACAAAGCAATAGCACTCAGCCAACAATCACTGCTAATAAAACCACTCAAGCCGGTCGAACAACGGATGAATTTCATTACTACATATACTCCAGCTTCACGCAAATTACAGGACATAATTAAGCAGCACAGGCCGATTGTATCAACTGACACCACATTACCGTTTGGAGAAACACCGCCGCCAAGATTGGTGTATAAGAGGGCACGCAATCTTCGTGATATATTGATGAAGACCGATCCCATTACAAGTTACCAAAGTCAAACTTGGTTACCCCCTAAGAAGAAGGGATGTTATAGATGTGGAAATTGCATCACTTGTAATGGTATGATCATTGGATCATTGGAAATAGGTTTCATCATCCACACACGAATCATAAGACAGCCATTCGTTTGGCTTTGGATAAAGGCACCTCTGACCAACCGGTGGCACGCCACTGCGCACAAGATGGACATTCTATCTCTTCATTGAGGACCATTCTAATTGACCACGTACCGAAAAATAGACGTGGGGGAGATCGAGCCAAGGCTCTACTAAAAATGGAATCACGGTGGATCTACCGACTTGACACTATAGCACCTCGTGGCTTAAATATGTCCATTGACTACAGTTGCTTCTATAAATGACTGTGGGTCTCTTCTCATCTCATTATGGATGTTTTTACCATACCCTAGACACACGCTGCAAAATTTTGTACATATATATTTTAGTTTTTCTCTTGTTAATCACCATGTGTTTCTGATCAAATAAAATGATCTAAATTACACTTAAGTCCTATCTGGACTATATTAGGGGCTAGACCCAGCCCATTTGGTAATAGATCTGTTATTCATAATCATATGAGTGGCTAGCAATTAGTAAAACAATATGTTTTTAATAATAGATATAAATAGTTAATTTCACTGTCCAATCAGGGGTAATTCATTGTTTGTGTAACCTGTAAGTATCTTGATTCGTTTGTATCATTTACTAAGCAAATGTCTATTAACATACTTCTATGGCATTGATTAATATGAGACCTTTAGTCTGCTGAGGTGTTTAATGCGCTGTGTTGCCCTGGTGCCCATACATTAATGCATTGACGTTTATACATTATCGCTCTTTAGTGGCGTGTTGTTCCGCTGTTCTGGCATTTGTTGTTTGGGGTTACCATGACAACCAGCTCTGTCGCTATGTCGTCACTGCGTACGCACACGTTATTTCGTCAAGCGCGCATGCGCAGTAGCATTATACACACCATGGGGTTACTATGGACACGCACTTAGGCTTGCGGTCCAGGTCTGACACGCTTGACATACAGCTGTATTAATTAGCTTTGTACTTGGCGGTTTTTTGTGTTATTGTCTGATTGGTGGGTGGGGGTATTTAAGGGTTTTCTTGTGCATGTTGTAATATGCCTGATTTATTTCTATGAACTACTGCATGTGATCAAGGCTCCAGTGGGAGCTGAAACGTTATGCTTTGTTGATATTAAAGGAAGGTGTGTTGCTTAAATCTCGAGTGCTGGCTTTATTGGCGTGGGACTACAGGGATCATCACCAGGTCCTGTCTTTATGCTTATACTTCTTTCTCTCTATATATATATATATTTATATATAAGTGTAAATAAAATGTTTTCTCATCATCATATTGCAGCCCTTGTTTTCAAATTGAATTTCGCAAGCCCTGTATTATATCTAAGTTTAAGCACTCACTTCAGTAACTCTTTTAACACAAATGAGCTACCATGTTTAAAATTATGTGCAGCTCATGCATACAACAAGCAGCTCTGTCTTCTTCACATGTTGCCACTAATATTATTATGCTTAGGGCAATTTAATTTTTTGCCCCCCGCTGGAAAAATGTCTGCAGATGCCCATGTCCCAGGCATAATTTTAGATCATCTGCTGTACCTGTCTATATAAAAAAACAGGTAATCTGATCCCAGTACTTGGTATTTTCTAAAATTGATGTTTCCCTAACATCCCATAAATAGATTTGCGTTACTTGGGGCAAAACACGTGCCCATTGCCGTTCTGAAAACTTATTGGGAAAAATTGTCTTCGTATAGAAAATAATTGTACGTTAGAATAAAATTGATTCCATCTAAGATGAACTTTCTCTGTACTGATTTAATTTAATTATCCTCTTCCAAAAATATTTCCACTGCATTTAAGACATCTCTATGTGCTATGCATGTGATTAGGGATGGGCAAATGTTATTGTAGAAATTCGATTTACAAAATAGAATGTTGATAAGATCAAAAATTCTTAAAAATTCTTTTATCGAATGTTATTTACAGTTTTCGAATGTCACTTTCGAATTTGAATGTCACTTTCGAATTTGAATGTGACATTCGAATTTGAATATTACATTTATTAAACACAGTATTAGACTAGAAATACTATTTCGAATTTGAATGTTACATTCGAATTCTAATGTAGCATTCAAATATTACATTTATTACACATAGTTGTAGACTAGAAATACTATTTTGAATTTGAATGTCACATTTAAATTTGAATATTACATTTAAAAAACACAGTATTAGACTAGAAATACTATTTCGAATTTGAATGTGAAATTTGAATTCGAATGTAGCATTCAAATTCAAATATTACATTATTAAACACAATTGTAGACTAGAAATGCTATTTCGAATTCAAATGTTACATTCTAATTCGAATATCACATTCGAATTAGCATATTACATAAATATTCTAAATTCGATTTGAACGAATGTATTAAAATTTGTTTTAAATTACAAATTTTTAGAAACATTCGCCCATCCCTAATAGTGATGCAGCATCACACATAAAAAGTTTTTCCATTCTACATTTTCTATGATTCGAAGTAAACTAGTAGAATATTTTAAATTTGAAGAAAGTTCCTCCACATATTTTTGAAGGTATATATCAATATATAATGATAGGTTAGCAGTGATTGAGTTAATACTGGAGATTATGGGTCTGCCTGGGGGATCTTTTAGTGATTTATGAATTCTGAGCAGTGCATATAGGACTGGAACTCTCGGGTATGCTAAATAGAAATAAATATTACTATTCATTGATTAACCCTATGCTTTTAGCTTTTTCAAGCAAAAGTTTTAAAAATAGTTGTTAAGAGTGTGTGTGTGGGGTTACATGATATTTTCTTATAGGTTGTATTATGATTTAGAAAATGAGCAACCATTTCTTCATATTTACATGTATCAAGAATCATACTTTGTATGCGTGTTTTATAACTAGATCATTATTTTCTTGTAATTCCTTAATCAGTCTCTTTTATTCATAGGTGAGGTTATGGTCTCCATTTATGAAGCAGTGGAAGTTAAGAAGCAGCCCGATCCAGAAATGCTTGCGCAATGTTAAATGCCGACAGCGTACGCTGTCGGCATATAGCGAGGTCAAGCGGACATGATTTGCTACATCGAATCATGTCAACTCGACTATTGTTAAATCTACCCCTATGTGTCATCTTTATCTTTTTGTCATCTTTAATTTTAGAAATATTTTCTAAGTTCAGGTTTTCAAATGTTTTAATAATTGGGCCTTTTTCTTGTTTTGGGTAAAAAGTGGGTTTTTATTTTGATTCCAAATGGATGAACCCTTTCTCATCTTTAATATTACTATTTCTTGATCCCTCTTTCTTTTTGGTGCAAGGGCAGCTTAAATGCGTTGCAAGTTACTGCATACAAGAGTCTGTATAGTTTTGTCCCTCCTGGCTTGCCATAGGTACTGGACATGCTCATTAAGCAAAGCAAACTAGTAGCAGCAGTGTTTTTCAAAATAACTCCACGGCACCAAGATGATTATTTTGTATACTCTGAAGAAGTGTCTCTAACAAACTTTCCATAATTAAGGATTAGACTTTCTAGCAAACACACTGCTTTCACATCAGCCGGTACTCAAGGATTATATTGTTGGAGTCTTTAGGTGTTTTAATTTCACAATCATTTAAGAAGAATTGAACTATGATGAAGACTTTAAAAAAATGATTAAAGCCATTGGATTTTAAAAGTGAACTTTGGAAACATTTATCAAAATGTTTTGGACACTGGGCAGTATCACATTATAGTTAAAGGTTGGCAAACCTAAAATCATTTTTAATAAGCGTTTAACTGTTTTTATTCAATTAATAAATATACACCTTTACACCTAAGGCTCATTATTTATATATTTTTTCTGGTTAAGTAAGGTATTAGCTAATTTAGCTTATCGATTAGCGCTTCTGTCAGTTTTCTATAATTATTTATACCCAGTGCTTAGAAAAAACTTTACACAATCTATCTAAATATAGGAACATACTAACATTCCTAAGAAGAACAACATGCAGTTGAAAATCAGAAGTGTCCTATGGGCTGAAGTGTAACAGATATAAAAATTAGAATAAAATCCTCTATTACAGAGTTAAACAATTTGTGGATCCATATACACCTAGAAAGAAAAATGTGTATTACAACAGTGATACGTTATCCAAATATTACAATCTAAAAAAAAACTAAAATCTGGTGTCCCAGTGCTAGCCCCAAAAAATATATATTATTGCACAAAAAAATCAGTTGTCCAAAATATATATATATATTAAAATTATAATCCCAAAAATGCAATTGATGTAAATCCATAAACAGAAAGAACCTAGAAAATAACACAGATAATGATAGTTCTTGTACGACCTAAAAAGAAAAACACAATAGTGCAGTATTATTAAAAATTTAAACCCAAAAGATGTACCATAGGAGTGACCATCTACATATTTTATCCCAGACTGAGCTTTTCTCAAGACTGTTTACAGTCACACTCCTTATGGTTTAAATAGTTTGCATCTACCTATTCGATTGGCAGTTCGGACAAATGGAAATTAAGTTAAGTTATAAAAAACAGAGGGAGTATGTTAGGTTTGGCGGAAAGAAAAGTTTTTTTGTTGGCGGTGAAAATGGGTCTGGCACATGGGCGTGGCATTGAGGGGGCGGGGGGATCCAACTGCATATTTGGCCTGGGGCCGTGATCCGGTGGTCTAGCTGCTGGGCAGGCTCTGCAGTGGGTTCTCTTGTATCTCCTCAAGCCTCTCCACAGGGGTTTGTGGTCCTCCCCTGATACGTGGACCCATGTTCTTTGAAATGCTGGTGCATCGTGTTGATTTGAGGAAATTTTGAATTGCTTGGAAATTGAATTATTGCTCTCATAGAAGATTTTGGCTGCAACAGGAAAATCTAATTTCAAATTAAAGTGACCTTTCCATTTTATTGGCAATACTGGTGTTGTGTATTTATGTCAGGTAAACAAAGAGAAAATGGGAAATGGTGGGGAAGGGAGGTAACAATGTTGTGTGGTAGGGGTATTCATTGGTAGGTAAAATGGAGCATCTAAGCCTTATAAAAAACAGAGGGTGTAGAATACGACTGGAGTGTCACTAAGGCTGGGTCTCCTATACTGGACAGGGCTGTTTGTTTGTTTGGTAGGAGGGGTGAGATTAGTATGCAGGAGGACAGGAAAAAGGGGAATAGATAAGAGGGAGCAGGAAGAATGAGAGGTATAGAACAGGTAAGAGGGGCGTTACAGAATAAGAGATAATATAAGGAGGATGGACAGGAAGTGAGGCACACTAATATTTTTCTTGTATTTCCCTCCCACCCACAATGCTTTTATGAACAATAACGAGAGAGAGAAAGAAATCATATCGGAGAGGTCACAATGAGAAGAGGGAGAGGATGTGGATATGGATATAGGCAGGATGCTGACCAATTGAATGGATCTTCATAAGACTGCCTGTGTTTCCCTTAAGGACAATATTAACTGCAGCCAGAAGTTAAGCAGGTGATGCAAATCGCTCTAAGCTAACTAATGGAATTAAGTTGCATAGCAATTATAGGATTGGAGAAGATTGGGATGTTGGAATTGCGGTGAAAATGGGTCTGGCACGTGGGTGGGCATTCAGGGGATGGGGGGATCCCTCTGCATATTCAGCCTGGGGCCGTGATCCAATGGTCTAGCTGCAGGGCAGACTATGTAGTGGGTTCTCTCGTATCTCCTCAAGCCTTGCCACAGGGGTTTGTGGTCCTCCCGGGACACGTGGACCCATGTTCACGTGAACCCAGTGGCCTCTAGTTATCAAGCCGTCAACCGCAAATACGCTGGAATTCCGTATTTGTGGCGAGGCTGATTCGCCGTAGTTATCAAGCCCTACAGCCTGGCAAAAGTAGAATTTAGTGACGTAACATATGATCCACCGGACTCAGTCAGACACAGATCGATGGTTACATCACTACAGATGTTCCGAACGCAAGTTCGGCACAATCTGACTACTTTTGGTAGTTATCAAACTACTACGAGGTACGCTCGCCATTATTCCGGGCCAGCATACCTGGTTTTCAATCCGCCGCCCTGGAGGCGGCAGATCCCATAGGAATCAATGGGAGTCTGAAAGCAGCGAGAGCTCATGTTCGCTGCTGCCCGATATCCCATTGATTCCTATGGGAGATGTCTGCACCTAACACCCTAACATGTACCCCGAGTCTAAACACCCCTAATCTGTCCCCCCTACACTGCCGCCACCTATTTTTTACATATTAACCCCTAAACCGCCGCTTCCGGACCCTGCCGCAACTATAGTAAATATATTAACCCCTAAACCGCCACTCCCGGACCCCGCCGCCACCTACATAATACCTATTAACCCCTAATCTGCCGCCCCCCAAAAACCGCCGCCACCTATATTAAATTTATTAACCCCTAATCTGCCCCCCCTATTCCGCCACCACCTATCTTAAACTTATTAACCCCTATCCTGGGGATCCTGGACCTCGCCGCAACTAAATAAATTGTTTAACCCCTAAACCGCCGCACCCGGAGCCCACCGTCACCTACATTACATTTATTAACCCCTATCCTGCCCCCCACTAAACCGCCGCCACCTACATTAAACTCATTAACCCCTAAACCGCCGCTCCCGGACCCCGCCGCAACTAAATTAAATGTTTAACCCCTAAACCGCCGCTCCCGGACCCCGCCGCCACCTATATTAAACTTATTAACCCCTATCCTGCCCCCCTATACTGCCGCCACATATATTAAACTTATTAACCCCTAAACCTAAGTCTAACACTAACACCCCCCTAACTTATATTATTTTAATAAATCTAAATAAAACTTACTATTATTAACTAAATTATTCCTATGTAAAAATAAATACTTACCTGTAAAATAAATCCTAAGATAGCTACAATATAACTAATAATTATATTGTAGCTATTTTAGGATTTATTTTTATTTTGCAGGCAACTTTGTATTTATTTTAACCAGGTACAATAGTTATTAAATAGTTATTAAATATTTAATAACTACCTAGCTAAAATACTTACAAAATTACCTGTACAATAAATACTAACCTAAGTTACAAGTAAACCTAACACTACACTATCATTAAAATAACTACATAAATTAACTACAATTACCTAAAATTAAATTCAATTAAATAAACTAAACTATAGTACAAAAAAACAAACACTTAATTACAGAAAAAAATACAAGACGTTTAAACTAATTACACCTAATCTAAGCCCCCTAATAAAATAATAAAGCCCCCCAAAATAAAAAAAATGCCCTACCCTATACTAAATTACAAAGTAACCAGCTCTTTTACCAGCCCTTAAAAGGGCTTTTTGTGGGGCATTGCCCCAAAGTAATCAGCTCTTTTACCTGTAAAAAAAAAATACAACCCCCAACAATAAAAACCACACACCCCTACTCTAACCCACCCAAACCCCCCTTAAAAAACCTAACACTAACCCCCTGAAGATCTCCCTACCTTGAGTCATCTTCACTCAGCCGATTAATAATTATATTGTAGCTATTTTAGGATTTATTTTTATTTTACAGGCAACTTTGTATTTATTTTAACCAGGTACAATAGTTATTAAATAGTTATTAACTATTTAATAACTACCTAGCTAAAATACTTACAAAATTACCTGTACAATAAATACTAACCTAAGTTACAATTAAACCTAACACTACACTATCATTAAAATAACTACATAAATTAACTACAATTACCTAAAATTCAATTCAATTAAATAAACTAAACTATAGTACAAAAAAAAACCAAACACTAAATTACAGAAAAAAAAATACAAGACATTTAAACTAATTACACCTAATCTAAGCCCCCTAATAAAATAATAAAGCCCCCCAAAATAAAAAAAATGCCCTACTCTATTCTAAATTACAAAGTAACTAGCTCTTTTACCAGCCCTTAAAAGGGCTTTTTGCAGGGCATTGCCCCAAAGTAATCAGCTCTTTTACCTGTAAAAAAATATACAACCCCCCCCCCCAACATTAAAACCCACCACCCACACATACCCCTACTCTAACCCACCCAAACCCCCTTTAAAAAAACTAACACTAACCCCCTGAAGATCTCCCTACTTTGAGTCGTCTTCACTCAGCCAAGCCGAATTCTTCATCCAAGCGGGGCAAGAAAAGGTCCTCCATCCGGTAGAAGTCTTCATCCAAGTGGGGCAAGAAGAGGTCCTCCATCCGGTAGAAGTCTTCATCCAAGCGGTGTCTTCAATCTTCATCCAACCGCGGCTCCATCTTCCAGACCTCCAACGCGGAACATCCTGCTGGCCCGACGGACTGAAGGTTCCTTTAAGGGACGTCATCCAAGATGGCGTCCCTCGAATTCCGATTGGCTGATAGGATTCTATCAGCTAATCAGAATTAAGGTAGGAAAATTCAGATTGGCTGATTCAATCAGCCAATCGGATTGAAGCTCAATCTGATTGGCTGATCCAATCAGCCAATCGGATTGACCTTGCATTCTATTGGCTGTTCCGATCAGCCAATAGAATGCGAGGTCAATCATATTGGCTAATTGAATCAGCCAATCGGATTTTTCCTACCTTAATTCCGATTGGCTGATAGAATCCTATCAGCCAATCAGAATTCGAGGGACGCCATCTTGGATGACGTCCCTTAAAGGAACCTTCATTCGTCTTTAGTCCGTCGGGCCAGCAGGATGTTCCGCGTCAGAGGTCTGGAAGATGGAGCCGCGGTTGGATGAAGATTGAAGACACCGCTTGGATGAAGACTTCTACCGGATGGAGGATCTCTTCTGCCCCGCTTGGATGAAGACTTCTACCGGATGGAGGACCTCTTCTGCCCCACTTAGATGAAGACTTCTACCGGATGGAGGACCTCTTCTTGCCCCGCTTGGATGAAGACTTTGGCCGGATGGAGGACCTCTTCTTGCCCTGCTTGGATGAAGAATTCGACTCGGCTGAGTGAAGACGACTCAAGGTAGGGAGATCTTCAGGGGGTTAGTGTTAGGTTTTTTAAGGGGGGTTTGGGTGGGTTAGAGTAGGGGTGTGTGGGTTTTAATGTTGGGGGGTTGTATATTTTTTTACAGGTAAAAGAGCTGATTACTTTGGGGCAATGCCCCACAAAAAGCCCTTTTAAGGGCTGGTAAAAGAGCTGGTTACTTTGTAATTTAGTATAGGGTAGGGCATTTTTTTTATTTTGGGGGGCTTTATTATTTTATTAGGGGGCTTAGATTAGGTGTAATTAGTTTAAACGTCTTGTATTTTTTTTCTGTAATTAAGTGTTTGTTTTTTTTGTACTATAGTTTAGTTTATTTAATTGAATTTAATTTTAGGTAATTGTAGTTAATTTATTTAGTTATTTTAATGGTAGTGTAGTGTTAGGTTTAATTGTAACTTAGGTTAGGATTTATTTTACAGGTAATTTTGTAAGTATTTTAGCTAGGTAGTTATTAAATAGTTAATAACTATTTAATAACTATTGTACCTGGTTAAAATAAATACAAAGTTGCCTGTAAAATAAAAATAAACCCTAAAATAGCTACAATATAATTATTAGTTATATTGTAGCTATCTTAGGGTTTATTTTACAGGTAAGTATTTATTTTTAAATAGGAATAATTTAGTTAATAATAGTAAGTTGTTTTTTTTTTTAAATTCTTTTTATTGAGAGTATCACACATGAAAACACACAGTTACATCAGGTATCAAAAGAACATCAGAATCAAGCACCAACACAGTTGGGCACATTGTCATATCTTAATCTTGTAACATAGTCATACAGCCAATGGTTGTAACATGGTTATGTCAAGAATATAACCCGAATGTGTTCACCTCTCACTGATTTTTATTTTTTATAACACCCCACACCCCCACCCCTCCTCCCCCCTTGACCTTTACCCAAACTGTTAGAATTCCCACCCATACCCTGTAGAACTGAACTTATAGGACCTCTCAAGCTAGCTTTTTAATATGCTACGTAGTGAACAGCGTGAAGAGGGGAGGGGGGAGAGAGAGAGAGAAAAAAAAAAAACCCCCAAAATATACAGTTTTTAGGAGTTCCTCGGATAGAATATGTGTGCCCACTCGCCCCTCAGGGAGTTCTCCAAGAATATCTCAGAGTGTTGGAATGGTAGTAAAATCTGTCTTTGGATCTGGAGTTCAAAGGTCAAAATCAGTCTGCGCCATTTCTTTAGAAATAAGTTAAGCCTATTACCGACATCTACCCTGGTGTCAACCTGTTCTATAAATAAGTGAGTTTTCAGGATGTTACGAAAGTAGGCTATAGTAGGTCTTGTCCT
This sequence comes from Bombina bombina, assembly GCF_027579735.1. Lineage (NCBI taxonomy): Eukaryota > Metazoa > Chordata > Amphibia > Anura > Bombinatoridae > Bombina > Bombina bombina. The sequence continues at coordinate 1,149,243,974 of NC_069501.1, read as the reverse complement.
CTTGGTCCAGTGATTTAGGATACATTTTCGTGCAAGTAAGATAGTCATGGTCAGTTCTATGTCACAGTGTTTATATTGGGCACCCCAATTTAGAAACAGAACATCTGTGGGGCTGATGGAGATAGGGATCTTCAATTTCCTGTTAATCCAGTATTGCAATTGATGCCAGAATTGTCTAATCACTGGGCAATCCCATATACAGTGTAACAGGCCCTGGGCCTCTGCCGCGCATTTAGAGCATTTATTAGGGCAATTAGGTACCCATTTGACCAGTCTTTTAGGGGTCAGGTAAGCTCTATGTAGAAATTTCGTTTGGGTCTCTCTGAGGTTCACTGAGAGAGTCGCCTTTCTAACCTTCTCTAACGCCCTCCGGGTCTCTTCCACCGTAATCCCCGGGATTCCCTCTCTCTCCCATCCAATCACAGCAGACGACTGTACTTTCGTCAGTCTATCCTGTAGGAAAGTTTGATATATCTCTGATAGGGAGAATCTGCCCATTTTAAAGAGGGATTGGGTAAGTCGAAAAGGGGAACCATCCCAGAAGTCTGGATTATCCCTAATCAGTGTGTTCAAGTAGTGACGTGTCTGCAAGTAGGCATAAAAGTGGGCCCTCGGAAGATTGAACTCCCTTTGCAACGTAGAAAAAGATTTGACCGAGCGAGTTAGGGGCTCCAGTAAGGATCCCACCGACTTCAGGCCTAGTTTCTCCCAGCAGTCGAAGGGTCTCATATCTAGCCCCGCTGGGAAGTCCAGATTATTATGGAGGGGGAGAAAGACAGAGCTGTGACAGCTTTTTTTTAAGAATTTATGTGCCTGGTGCCAGGCTTTTAATGGGTCACGATATAACAAGTTCATGCTTACCAATTTAGCTGCTCCAGATTTCGCCATGTGTGGCAAATATGCCAGGGAGATACCTCCAAGGGCTGCACGTTCCAAGGTAGGTCTATAGAAGTGTTGTGTATCCACCTGCCAATCAAGAACCAAGTGGATCAGCGCTGCCCAGTTGTAAAGTTTAAAATCTGGTAGGGAGAGACCCCCTTTTAGGAAGGGTATAGATAATTTGTCAGCCGATATGCGTGGTTTACCCCCTCTCCAGACAAAAAGTCGTGTTGCCGCATTCAATAATTTCACATCTGATTTTGTCAGTAATAGAGGCAGCATAAGTAGCGGGTATAGGAGACGGGGAAGAACCACCATCTTCACTAAGCTGATCCTGCCCGCTAGTGACAAGGGGAGAGATTTCCAGCTTCTCATTAAACTACAAAGCTTGGCACACAGGGGGGTTAGATTCATAGAGTATATCTTATTAGGATTAACAGGAATATGAATTCCAAGGTAAGTCAGACTCTGAGAGGCCGTTACAAACGGGTATGCATGCACACTGCCTTTTTTTTTATTTAACCACAGAATCTCCGATTTTTGCATATTGACCTTGTACCCCGAAAAGGAGCCAAAGTCACTCAAGGTTTGCAAAATCGAGGGGATATGCAGCTTCGGATCCTGTACGAACAACATCATATCGTCCGCATATAATGCCAATTGTTGGGGGGCCCCTCCTATGTCGATACCTGGGAAGATCTGGCGCAGCTTGATTGCCAGAGGCTCTAGAGCCATATTGAATAGGAGAGGCGACAGGGGGCAGCCCTGTCTGGTGCCTCGTCCCAAAGTCACGTTGGGGGAGAACCTATTGTTTACACATATGTTCGCCACAGGAGAGGAGTATAGGTTTTTGAGGAAGGCCGTGAAGGGGCCCGAAATATTGAACTTGGTCATAGTATGAAACAGGTGACTCCATTCCACCCTATCAAAGGCCTTCTCTGCGTCCAAGGACAGCAGGAAGGCCTCCGGAAGCGGTTTGTTCACTCCATTGTGATTTCCATCCCAGAAATACCGAAGCAAGTGTAACACTCGTCGGATATTGACTACTGATGATCTCGCATGCATAAAGCCAGTTTGATCTTCATGGATCACATCTGGCAGGATGAATTTGAGGCGCTCCGCAAGTAATTTTGTGAGAATCTTATAGTCTGCATTGAGCAGCGATATTGGTCTATACGATTCAGGGAGGAGAGTGTCCTTTCCCGCTTTAGGGATAAGAGTAATATAAGCCGCTGAGAAAGAACTGGACGGCATGTCAGCCGTCGAAAAGTATGCCGTGAACAGGTCTGTCAGCACTGGGACTACTTGTGGTTTCAGCATGCGATAGAATTCGATGGGCAATCCATCAGGGCCCGCCGCTTTACCTAATGCTAGTGATGCTATTGTTTTACCCACTTCTTCCCTGGAAATAGGCACGTTCAGCTTGTCCAGTTGCTCATCTGAGATCCGTGGTAAGTGGATTGAGCTCCAGAAGTCTCTCAGGACCTCCTCAGAACAGCTTTGGTCACTGGTGTACAGCCGAGAGTAATAGGAGGCGAATGCCTCTGCTATTTTCTTGGGTTCCCTGACCACTTTATCACCCTCTTTGAGAGCAGGTATAAAGCCTTTTGAGGTTTTTAAATTGACCAAGGAGGCCAGCAACCTACCTGACCTGTCACCGTACCTGTAATATTTACCTCTGGTCCTTAAAAGGGTCTGAGAGGCCTGATAAGCCAGGAGAGTGTCATACTCATTTTTGACAGCAATATATTTCTGGTGGTGTGACCTCGAAGGTCCATTGCGATAGGTTGAGTAGGCGGTAGCTAAGCTGGTTCTAAGTGCTTCCAGTCTTTCTGCATGTATTTTCCGTCTGCGGGAGAGAAAAGCCAAGATGTCTCCTGCTAACACCACCTTCGCAGTTTGCCAAAAAAGTTCAGGCGTTGCCAGATGTTGCGCATTGTTTGAGTGGAAATCATCCCAGCATTTAACCATGTACTGCTGGAATTCCTGAGATTGATTAGGTATTGTGGGAACCTAAGAGTTCGCCTCTGATTTGGTGGATCTACCGCATCAAGGAAGAGCCCCACAGGGGCATGATCAGACACCATTACCTCACCAATCTTAGCATCTATGATCCGTGGGATCAAAGAGTTAGAGGTCAGGAACATGTCAATACGGGACATCGAGGGCAGAGCCCGGGAGACACATGTATAGTCTCTTCCATCCGGATAAAGTTTGCGCCAGATGTCGACAACATCCAGAGAGGCAGTCAGAGCTTGAAAAATTTCAAATTCAAATTTACCGTCCGATGTAAGTAGCGTTCCAGGAGCCGCCCTAGATGCGTCCCTGAGCCTGTCACACCTCGGATTGGGAGCCAAATTGAAATCCCCTCCGATAATAAGGGCAGAGCCCAGAAAAGGAGTCAGGACTCCAATCAGATTTTCCCAGAATGTCCTATCCCTCTGGTTGGGGGCATAAACATTACATAGAACATATTTTTTATTGTCTATCGTGGTTTGTACAATAAGGTACCGGCCCTCTGGGTCTTTAGTCACTGTCGTGTCTATGAGGTCTAGTTTCTTCCCAAACAAGATTGCCACCCCTCGGCTAGCACTCTTATATGAAGCAAACGCAGCTTTACCCACCCAGTCTCTCTCTAACTTAGCGTGTTCGGCGTCAGTCAGGTGCGTCTCTTGCAAGAACGCGACATCAGCTCTTTTTTTCCTCAATTGAGTAAGTATAGTCTTTCTCTTTATAGGGGAGTGGATACCTCCTACATTCCAGGAGTATATATTAAATTATAGCATTAAGTGAGATACTCCGTGAGAAACACAAAAAAAAAAAAAAAAAAGGGGGAACCGGGTGGGGGAGGGTAGAGGGGGGAAAGGGGGTCTTCACGCTGTCACCTACCTCTTGATAAATTTCAGTCCTCCAATGCAATACAGGGTCTTGCAAGCTACAAAGGAACAATAGGATACAAAATGTCAACCAAACATCAACACAGCATATATCAGTGAGCAGCTTATTACAACCTAAGTTGCTGAATGAACATTGTACACCAGATTTTAAGAGCCCCTGCTGCAGGGCCAGGGGAAGGCTGCTCCAGCCCCTTGGTAGTAGTTGTAAATGCAATATAAAAAGATCAGTGGGTAAACCCACGTTTTTTTAACATACAATATTCAGCGATCTCAGTAGAGATAAGCAGGATAAGCATCAATATGTTAAACCTTGCATAAGAGATGAGGCCCATATTGCTGGGCATTAGTCTCGGTGTTTTAACTATAGGCACTTTCAGAAACTCAAACATCAAACTTATACACAATCTAAACTTATATAATATCAACCTGGGTGTCCAAGAATTGGGCCACCATCTTCTTGATTTGGCTACTGCAGCCATTTAACACATTATAAAATATAAGCGTTGCAAGTGAGTCAAAATCTTCAACCCTCCCCACCCCTTGCTCTCCCTGGGCTCATTCCTCCCTGTTCTACTTCTAGAAAAGCTTGTGCCGTTTCTGGCAAGTCAAAAAATTTGGGTCCCCTCGGGGTCGAGATTTTCAATTTGGCCGGGTACAGCAAGTAAGCCTGTCTACCTGCACGGTGTAATCTGGAGCATAGCGCAGAGAATTCCCTACGCCTTTTCATCAAGTCTACAGAGTAGTCCTGAAACAGCAGGAGCCTGGAGTTATCATAGGTTAAGTCCTCAACTCTTCTATATGCCCTCAAAACTATGAGTTTAGTTTGGAAATGGAGGAACCTTATCATTATTGGGCGAGCCTGAGCATCGCGATCCATGGCGGGTCTTTCTGGGCCTACTCTATGTGCCCGCTCAACACTCCCCGCCAACTTATCAGGTGGGATATCTAGTAGTGTCGGGAGAACAGTTTCTACAAATTTTAAAAGCTCCGTTGGTTTAACAGACTCAGGGAGCCCCAGTAGGCGAACATTGTTGCGCCTCGAGCGATTCTCGAGGTCGTCAATTTTTTGCTGCAAGATCAGCGAGTGTTTTTCTAGGGCTTCTAATTTACTAGTGGTGGTAACCTGCGTGTCCTCGAGATCAGAGATCCTGGTCTCTGCCTCAGTTACTCTAGTGGAGAATTGTTTCATCTCCTCCACCAGGGTATCTACTCCCTTTTGGAGGTTCTCTATTTTGGGCAAAAACAGGGTGGAAATCTGCTTGACTATGGGGTGTGGATCAAGTAAAGTGTGGTCTTGCTGGACCTCAAAGGAAGGCCCTTGTGCTACAGCTTCTGAGCCCTGCCTGGCTCTACGCTCAGCAGTCTTATTGCGGTTCGCCATTGGGTCTGGTATGAGATATTTCTCCATGCACACACACAACTATATTTTAGGATACACCATGCATCAAACTTATTGCCAAAAGAGTAACGGGTTCTAGAAATTCCCCCCAGATGTACCCGTACAACCACAAATATAAGGGCTAGCAGAACACACTTCCTGTTAAAACAACAATTTAACAAGTACACCTGTAGGAAATAAAGGGAAGGTTAGATACATCAACCCCATCAAAAGTATTTGTAATCAAAGGTCCTTTTCAGTCTTTGTCCACTTGTATGGCCCCAGAACAACTGAGTCAAGGTCCCATAGTATGTTAAGCAGAGTTGCCCTTGTATAGGGTAAGATATCACCAGCTAAGCAGAGAAGTGAGTCTTTAATTTAGCAAGAGAGTTTATGCTCCCCCACTCTAATACTTTGTTTTGCCTCACAGGCACCTGCAGCTGCTGAAAATCCTTAGGGGGTGATAAAAAACAAAGCTTGCTCTTTCAAGGCTATACACAAGCAGGGATCTGCAACCACAAATAACTGGATGTATCACACTTCAATTCTGATGTAGCCGGGTTTTAGTAGCTCCCAAGTAAAGGCCTCAGTAGTATGTGGTTAAGAAACGCTGGAGGCCCTCCCACGTGGCTACGCCACAGTTATACAATATATTGTTATTTCCCAGTCATATTATGAATGCTGCGGGGGGCACCCTTAACTGTGTGTCCCAGGCTTAGGGCCTTCTTATTTATTCCAAGTCTCAATACTCCCAAGAGTCAGGGGGGCCCCAGTGCAATATATTGAACCAGCAAGGTGGCACTGAATCGTAGGGACTTTAAATCAGGCTGTGTTAAAGGCTTACCAACCGCCACTGTGAAAGTCGTCACCATCCATGTGTCCTCATTGGCCCGATAAAGCCTAGGTGTAGGCCAGGATAGCCCCTTGCCAAGATTTGACCCAATTCCAGGTTGGGTATCGATGCTTGTCTCTTAGGTGGCAACAAGGCGTGGGACGAGTCTGCAGGGCCCCTTGATGCTTATCGCTGAGTTCCCCACCGATCTCCGGTACTGCAGTGCGTCCTGGGAGTCTGGATGTGCGAATGTGCTCCTCCGGAACCTCCTCCGATATTACCGCTACAAGCGGCACTTATTGCAGCCGCAGTAATCCCTTTTCTTGGCCGATCCACTATGTCCGCTTCGTCCCGCGGCAATGTACACAGCTCTGTTCCTCTCTACTTTAAGGCACCAGTATGGCCGCCGTCACTCCCGCCAAGAGAGCCAATGTTTTTTACGGACCTCCGTGGGGGAAAGTTGTTCTATTTCCGCCTCTTCAGTGCCCAGACACGATGACTGTCAAGGGCAGTTAGGCTCGGGCAAAAATTGAGGCTGAAATCTGCAAAAAACACTCAATTTAGGGGCAATGTGCGCGGAGCTCCACACACACGCTGCTGCTCTCAAGCCCGTCCCACCGGAAGTCAATAATAGTAAGTTTTATTTAGATTTATTAAAATAATATTAAAGTTGGAGGTGTTAGTGTTAGTGTTAGACTTAGGATTAGGGGTTAATAACTTTAATATAGGTGACGGCGGTATAGGAGGCAGGATATGGGGTTAATAAGTTTAATATAGGTGGCCGCGGGGTCCGGAGTGGCGGTTTAGGGGTTAAACATTTAATTTAGTTGTGGTGGGGTCCAGGAGCGGCGGTTTAGGGGTTAAGGAGTTTAATGTAGGTGGCGGCGGTGTAGTGGGGGGCAGGATAGGGGTTAATAAATGTAATGTAGGTGGCGGTGGGCTCCGGGTGTGGCGGTTTAGGGGTTAAACAATTTATTTAGTTGTGGTGGGGTCCGGGATCCGCAGGATAGGGGTTATTAACTTTCATATAGGTGGGGGCAGTATATGGGGCAGCAGATTAGGGGTTAATAGGTATAATGTAGGTGGCGGCGGGTCCGGGAGCGGCGGTTTAGGGGTTAATACATTTATTATAGTTGCGGCGGGGTCCAGGAGCGGCGGTTTAGGGGGTAATAACTTTATTTAGGTGCGGGGGGCTCCGGGAGCGGCGGTTTAGGGGGTAAAACAGTGTAGTTTAGTGTGGGTGCTTAGTGACAGGCTAGCAAGAAAGCTGCCAAGAATCCGATGAGCAGCGAGATCGATGACTGCCAGTTAACAACAGTCCGCTGCTCATCGCTCCATACTTGGTGCGCAAGCTTTCTTGATAACTTTCAGGAACGTATTCAGGTCCGCGGCAGCGATGGTAGGCAAGATTAGGTGAGTGTATTGGGCCGGCGAATGCAGGAAAGTAGACGGCTTCATAACTAGAGGCCATTGTGTTGATTTGATGACATTTTTAATTGTTTGGAAATTGATTTATTGCTCTCATAGAACATTTTGGCTGCAACAGCAAAATCTAATTTGGCAATACTGGTGTTGTGTATTTATTTCAGGTAAACAAAGAGAAAAAGGGAAATGGTGGGGAAGGGAGGTAACAATGTTGTGTAGTAGGGGTATTCACTGGTAGGTAAAATAGAGCCTCTAAGTCATAAAGGTAAATTCTGTATTAGATCATCCCGATCATAGGGGTTTTGCCTGACTCAAAGAGACGTTATTTATCTTGCAATTTCTTTTGGTCATAGCCAAAAGGATATTGGGAATTGTTGGTCCATCTGGAAACTAAGCAGTACTAAAAAAGTGAAATCATATTTTCCTCTTGAATATATACTCATAAAAATGTATTATAACTTGATATCGTAAATCGATCGACGACGTGCAGGGTATGTCCTCTAATCCCACCACTTTACGGTTATTTTAGGGATGCCTCGATATCGAGGCATCCCTGCAATAACTTTCCTTAGCCATCCGATGCAGAGAGAGCCACTCATCGATGGCCGGTATCTTTGGTGGGAGCCGGTCTGGGAGGTGGGTGGCAGATATCGATGCATATGATGATGCAAGAGGGGGGCGGGATCATTGGTGGGATCGCCAGGGGCACGCATGAACGTGAGAGCATGGGGAAGGAGTGGGTGGTAACCACTACACTACAGAACATTTTTTGTGAAAAGTGGTAAAAATGGGGGGAGGCAAGCTGACAAAAATGATCAGGCAGGGTGTGGAGGGTTGGTCTGTGGGGGGGGGGGGAAGCTACACTACAGAATAATATTTTTTTTGCAAACTGGATACTAGCAGACAGCTGCCAGTACCCAAAATGGCTCCCAATAAGGCAAAGGTGGAGGGTTAGAGAGCTGTTTGGGGGGGGGGGGGGGGGATCAGGGAGGATGGGGGCTAAGGGGGGATCCTGCACAGTAGCATATGTAGAAATGCTAAAAAAAAATAAAAAAATAAAAAATACCTTTTATTTTAGTACTGGCAGACTTTCTGCAAGTACTTAAGATGGCGGGGACATTTGTGGGGTGGGGGAGGGAAGGGAGCTGTTTGGGAGGGATCAGGGGTGGAATGTGTCAGGTGGGAAGCTGATCTCTACACTAAAGCTAAAATTAACCCTGCAAGCTCCCTACAAGCTTCCTAATTAACCCCTTCACTGCTAGACATAATACACGTGTAATGTGCCGCAGCATTTAGCGGCCTTCTAATTACCAAAAAGCAACACCAAAGTCATATATGTATGCTATTTCTGAACAAAGGCAATCCCAGAAAAGCATTTACAACCATTTGTGCCATGATTGCACAAGCTGTTTGTAAATAATTTCAGTGAGAAACCTAAAGTTTGTGAAAAAGTTTGTGAAAAAGTGAACAATTTTTTTTATTTGATCGCATTTGGCGGTGAAATGGTGAAATGGTGAAATGAAATATACCAAAATGGGCCTAGATCAATAATTTAGGTTGTCTACTACACTAAAGCTAAAATTAACCCTACAAACTCCCTACAAGATCCCTAATTAACCCCTTCACTGCTGGACATAATACACGTGTGGTGCGCAGCGGCATTTAGCGGCCTTCTCATTACCAAAAAGCAACGCCAAAGCCATATATGTCTGCTATTTCTGAACAAAGGAGATCCCAGAGAAGCATTTACAACCATTTATGCCATAATTGCACAAGCTGTTTGTAAATAATTTCAGTGAGAAACCTAAAATTTTGAAAAAAATTACGATTTTTTTTATTTGATCGCATTTGGCGGTGAAATGGTGGCATGAAATATACCAAAATGGGCCTAGATCAATACTTGGGGTTGTCTACTACACTACACTTAAGCTAAATTTAACCCTAGAAGCTCCTTACATGCTCCCTAATTAACCCTTTCACTGCTGGGCATAATACACGTGTGGTGCGCAGCGGCATTTAGCGGCCTTCTAATTACCAAAAAGCAACACCAAAGCCATATATGTCTGCTATTTCTGAACAAAGGGGATCCCAGAGAAGCATTTACAACCATTTGTGCCATGATTGCACAAGTTTTTTTGTAAATAATTTCAGTGAGAAACCTAAAGTTTGTGAAAAAATTTGTGAAAAAGTGAACATTTTTTTTTTTATTTGAACGCATTTGGCGGTGAAATGGTGGCATGAAATATACCAAAATGGGCCTAGATCAATACTTTGGGATGTCTTCTAAACAAAATTATATACATGTCGAGGGATATTCAGGGATTCCTGAAAGATATCAGTGTTCCAATGTAACTAGCGCTAATTTTGAAAAAAAGTGGTTTGGAAATAGCTACTTGTATTTATTGCTCAATAACTTGCAAAAAAAAGCAAATAACATGTTAACATTGGGTATTTCTAAACTCAGGGCAAAATTTAGAAACTATTTAGCATGGGTGTTGTTTGGTGGCTGTAGATGTGTAACAGATTTTGGGGGTCAAAGTTAGAAAAAGTGTGTTTTTTTCCATTTTTTCCTCATATTTTGTAACTTTTTTTATAGCAAATTATAAGATATGATAAAAATAATGTTATCTTTAGAAAAGTCCATTTAATGGCGAGAAAAACAGTATATAATATGTAAAATTGGAGTGGGACATTAACCCGTAATCAATAAGAAGCAGCACACACTATTGAGAGTGCTTTTTGAATTTGGCGGTGAAATGGTGGCATGAAATATACCAAAATGGGCCTAGATCAATACTTGGGGTTGTCTACTACACTACACTTAAGCTAAATTTAACCCTAGAAGCTCCTTACATGCTCCCTAATTAACCCTTTCACTGCTGGGCATAATACACGTGTGGTGCGCAGCGGCATTTAGCGGCCTTCTAATTACCAAAAAGCAACACCAAAGCCATATATGTCTGCTATTTCTGAACAAAGGGGATCCCAGAGAAGCATTTACAACCATTTGTGCCATGATTGCACAAGTTTTTTTGTAAATAATTTCAGTGAGAAACCTAAAGTTTGTGAAAAAATTTGTGAAAAAGTGAACATTTTTTTTTTTATTTGAACGCATTTGGCGGTGAAATGGTGGCATGAAATATACCAAAATGGGCCTAGATCAATACTTTGGGATGTCTTCTAAACAAAATTATATACATGTCGAGGGATATTCAGGGATTCCTGAAAGATATCAGTGTTCCAATGTAACTAGCGCTAATTTTGAAAAAAAGTGGTTTGGAAATAGCTACTTGTATTTATTGCTCAATAACTTGCAAAAAAAAGCAAATAACATGTTAACATTGGGTATTTCTAAACTCAGGGCAAAATTTAGAAACTATTTAGCATGGGTGTTGTTTGGTGGCTGTAGATGTGTAACAGATTTTGGGGGTCAAAGTTAGAAAAAGTGTGTTTTTTTCCATTTTTTCCTCATATTTTGTAACTTTTTTTATAGCAAATTATAAGATATGATAAAAATAATGTTATCTTTAGAAAAGTCCATTTAATGGCGAGAAAAACAGTATATAATATGTAAAATTGGAGTGGGACATTAACCCGTAATCAATAAGAAGCAGCACACACTATTGAGAGTGCTTTTTGAATAGGTTGAGTGTTTTATTTTATTTTGGTAGCGGTTGTTATTTGGAGGATGCGGTTTGTGTGAAGAGGAATTGACAAACATTATTAACCCAATTTTTTTCTGTTTATTAAAGCTGGAATTCTTATATTGCAACCTTTATTAGTCTAAGGAATAAAATATCTAAGTCTCAATTGCTGGGATTTTTTTGTATTATTTAGTATATAATTTGTGTGGGTACAGTAAATGAGTAAGAGGAAAATTACAGCTAAACACAAACACTGCAAAAATTTAAAATAGCCTTGGTCCCAAACAGACATAAAATGGAAAAGTGCTGTGGTCATTAAGGGGTTAAATTGCACACTCTGTGCTGTTTGTAGATGTGAGTACATAAATAATAAGTTGTAACTCAACCAAGCGAACAAAGGCAGCCAACATCAAAGCTAATTAGTCCAAATGTAAGGTATATATAAACAGAAAATTAAATCTTGTTACAATAAGAATGCAGTTTATTTTTTAATTTAAATATAAACCTACCTAATAAATGGGCATTTTAATATATATATATATATATATATATATATATATATATATATATATATATATTAATATATATTACTATATATATATAGATACACACATATATATCTGTATCTATTTATATATATATATATAGATATATTACTATATATATATATATATATATATATATATATATATATTCATATATATTCAGAAATCATAAAACCCATTAGAATCGATACAAATAAAAATGAAAATAGAAAACAAACACCTAGATTTAGAGTTTTGCGTTAGAAGGGGTGCGTTAGCTACGCGTGCTTTTTTTCCCCTGCACCTTTTAAACAACGCTGGTATTTAGAGTTCACTGAAGGGCTGCGTTAGGCTCCAAAAAGAGAGCGGAGAGCATAATTTACAGCCACTGCAACTCTAAATACCAGCGTTGCTTACGGACACGACCAGCTTCAAAAACGTGCTCGTGCACGATGGGGCAGTTTGAGCTGAAAAAAAACCTAACACCTGCAAAAAAGCAGCGTTCAGCTCCTGACGCAGCCCCATTGTTTCCTATGGGGAAACACTTCCTAAGTCTGCACCTAACACCCTAACATGAACCCCGAGTCTAAACACCCCTAACCTTACACTTATTAACCCCTAATCTACCGTCCCCACTATCGCTGACCCCTGCATATTATTATTAACCCCTAATCTGCCGCTCCGTACACCGCCGCAACCTACATTATAGCTATGTACCCCTAATCTGCTGCCCTTAACATCGCCGACCCCTATATTATATTTATTAACCCCTAATCTGCCCCCCCCAACGTCGCCGCTACCTAACTACACTTATTAACCCCGAATCTGCCGACCAGACCTCGCCACCACTATAAAAAATTTATTAACCCCTAAACCGCCTCACTACCGACTCAAAAACCCTATAATAAATAGTATTAACTCCTAATCTGCCCTCCCTAACATCGCCGCCACCTAACTTCAAGTATTAACCCCTAATCTGCCAAACGGACCTCGCCGCTACTAAATGTATTAACCCCTAAAGCTAAGTCTAACCCTAACCCTAACACCCCCCTAAGTTAAATTTAATTTAAATCTAACGAAATAAAATAAATCTTATAAAATAAATGAATCCTATTTAAAGCTAAATACTTACCTGTAAAATAAACCCTAATATAGCTACAATATTAGCATTTTAGCATTTACAGTATATTTATTTAACAGGCAACTTTGTATTTATTTTAACTAGGTACAATAGCTATTAAATAGTTAATAACTATTTAATAGCTACCTAGTTAAAATAATTACAAAATTACCTGTAAAATAAATCCTAACCTAAGTTACAATTAAACCTAACACTACACTATCAATAAATTAATTAACTAAACTACCTACAATTATCTACAATTAAATCAACTAAACTAAATTACAAAAAAAACACTAAATTACAAAAAATAAAAAAAGATTACAAGAATTTTAAACTAATTACACCTACTCTAAGCCCCCTAAAAAAATAACAAAGCCCCCCAAAATAAAAAAATGCCCTACCCTATTCTAAAATAAAAAATTAACAGCTCTTTTACCTTACCAGCCCTTAAAAGGGCCTTTTGCGGGGCATGCCCCAAAGAAAACAGCTCTTTTGCATTTAAAAAAAACATACAACACCCCCCCAACATTACAACCCACCACCCACATACCCCTAATCTAACCCACCCAAAACGCCCTTAAAAAACCTAACACTAAGCCCCTGAAGGTCTTCCTAACTTATCTTCACCACATGCCGTGTATCACCGATCCGTCCAGAAGAGGGTCCAAAGTCTTCATCCTATCCGGCAAGAAGAGGTCCAGAAGAGGGTCCGAAGTCTTCATCCTATCCGGCAAGAAGAGGACATCCGGACCGGTAGACATGTTCATCCAGGCGGCGTCTTCTATCTTCATCCATCCGGCGCGAAGCGGGACCATCTTGAAGCAGCCGACGCGGATCCATCCTCTTCTTCTGGCGACTCCCGACGAATGAAGGTTCCTTTAAGTGACGTCATCCAAGATGGCGTCCCTCGAATTCTGATTGGCTGATAGGATTCTATCAGCCAATCGGAATTAAGGTAGGAAAAATCTGATTGGCTGATTGAATGAGCCAATCAGATTCAAGTTCAATCTGATTGGCTGATCCAATCAGCCAATCAGATTGAGCTTGCATTCTATTGGCTGTTCTGGATCTTGAATGCAAGTGACATCATCCAAGATGGCGTCCCTTGCATTCCTATTGGCTGAAAGGTTTCAATCAGCCAATAGGATTAGAGCTGCTAAAATCCTATTGGCTGTTCCAATCAGCCAATAGGATTGAGCTCTCATCCTATTGGCTGATTGGAACAGTCAATATGATGAAAGCTGCTCTAATCCTATTGGCTGATTGGAACCTTTCAGCCAATAGGAATGCAAGGGACGCCATCTTGGATGATGTCACTTGCATTCAAGATCCAGTTTATGGCAGAGACCGTATTGAAGAGGAGCTCCTCGTCGGATGTCTTCAGGATGGACCCGCTCCGCTGTGGATGGATGAAGATAGAAGAGGCCGCATGGATGAAGACTTCGCCGGCTGGATGAAAATGGAAGAGGCCGTCTGGATGAAGACTTCTTGCTGGCTGGATGGATCCTTCAAGCGGAACTTCAACAACTGTAAGTGGATCATCGGGGGTTAGTGTTAGGTTTAGTTAAGGGTTTTTTGGGTGGGTTTTATTTTTAAAGTAGGGTCTGGGCAGGTAAAAGAGCTAACAGCCCCTTTAAGGGCAATGCCAATACAAATGCCATTTTAAGGGCAATGGGGAGCTTAGGTTTTTTTAGATAGGGTTTTTATTTGGGGGGGTTGGTTGTGTGGGTGGTGTGTTTTACTGTTGGGGGGTGTTTGTATTTCTCTTTACAGGTAATAGAGCTGATTTCTTTGGGGCAATGTCCCGCAAAAGGCCCTTTTAATGGCCATTGGTAGTTTATTGTAGGCTAGGGTTTTTATTTATTTTCGGGGGGCTTTTTTATTTTGATAGGGCTATTAGATTAGGTGTAATTATTTTTTATTTTTGATACTGTGGTTTGTTTGTTTTTGTAACAGTGTTTTTTTATATTTTGTAACTTAGCGTTTATTTTTTTTGTAATTTAGTAATTTTTAATTGTAGATTTAAATCATTATTTTGCCACGCAGGACCACATCACATTAGAAAAGAGAATACAAGATTTTCATATTTACACATCTTGCTGGGTTTTTCTTTATTTTCCTTTAAAACTATCCTACAAAACCCACCTGGGAATACTTCCAGGCCTATTGCAAAAGAAAAATGTTTGCGGAAGAGGAGAAAAGAAAAATGAAGGAAAGGAGAGAACACCAACTTCTATATAAACCACTCACTTTATAATGTAATGAGCATTAAAGGTAATTCCCTTCATCTTATCCCTAAGTCTCTACGTCTTGTGCTATGCATTATGGTCTACTCTTAGCTAATTCTCGTATTCCCTTATCATTCATTCTCCACCAACCATCCACACCAAAAAACACAAGAGAAGAAAAAAAATAAAAATTAAATAAATAGATATACCGGTATGCCTTCCCTTTCCCTTCCCACTCCTCTCCCACCCCCACTCTATATATCATACTATGTTTCAAAAACCCAGTCCCCCCTTAGATTTGCTTCCTTTATAAATAAAGAATCCCTGAAAGGGGATGTGATTAATTTCTGAGTATTGTTATCAAGTGTATTGATAAGTTTCCCCCATTTATCTTAAAATTTCTCTATGTTGACCTCCATTTCCATTTGTATTTTAGCCTGTTCTAAGAATAGTTGATGAATCAACCCATTCTTGAATTCCGAAAGCTTAGGTTCTTTCTGAGACTGCCAGTTTTTCAGAATTATTTTCCTACCTATAAGAATAGCTGTGTTCAATAGGAGGGAGAACTCCCCCACTTCTTCTGATGAAGTTAGGAAGAATACGTTCTGCCTGTTGATACATATATAAGTCCTGGAAATTTTGGTGGCCCAAAATGAGATTTTACCCCAGAATCTCTGCATTACTGGGCATTACTGGGCATGACCATAGTAAATGAATAAGGTCTGCTAAACAAAATTTACATCTCCCTAGGTCTCCCTCTCGTTAGACCAGTATGATCTCAGCTTGGGGGTGCTATAATATTTATACAGAATCTTAAATTGTTGTTCTCTATAGTATTCCCCTCTCATGGCTTTCACTGCCCTCTTAATAGAACTTGTCAATACCTCTGTTTCTACCTCCCCCTCCAGAAAATCTTCCCAAATTAACGTGAGATATTTAATATTACTCTGCTCTTGGTTACTTAGCACTGAAGTATAAATCGGCGAAATAGAGAGTTTTCCTATTCTGAATAAGAGTAGTATACTTTTTAAGGCTTTATTTTGCCAGTCCAGATTTGTTATTTTCAAAATTTGCTCGGCATAATGCCGAACTTGCAGGTAGGCAAAGAACTGGGATTTGGAAATCCCAAATTCACATTTACATTCATCAAAGGTTTTCACTCTGTTTTCCTCTAAGTTAACCAATTGGATCATGTAACTAATCCCTGCCTCCTTCCAAGTTCCAAATCTTAACGAGTCGTATCCTGCCAAGAAGTCTGGGTTCCCCCTTATAGTTAAATAAGGGGAGGCCCTATAGTCAAAGCCTATTTTTGCACAAAATTTCCTCCAGGCTCTGATTGGCTGATTTATAATTGTTAATTGTCTTAGCTCTTTAGGGATCTTGGATGTGGGCATGTGAGCGAGAGCTTTGAGGGAGAGGGGTGCGACCAGTCCTTCCTCCACATCATACAGCGAAAAATTAGTTGTTCCTTGGAACCAATCAATAACATACTTTATATTGGCCGCAATGTTGTACGCCTCTATATCCGGAATGGCTAATCCCCCCCCTCCCTCCTTGCACACATACGTTTGAATGCTATTCTGGACCTTCTATCCTTCCAAATAAATCGTCTTATAATTTTATTAATTATCTTGCTATCTTTTTTCAATAATAAAAGTGGCAATGCCTGAAATATGTATAAAAATGTGGGTAGTGAAATCATTTTGAGTAAATGAACTCTACCAGACAGAGATAGAGGTAGATTCATCCACTTCTCTATGTCTTTCTCGAGGGAACTAATAAGTGTTGGAAAATTTAATTTATACCAGTTCCTCGGGTCTGCTGCGAACTTGATTCCCAAATACGTAATGTATTCTTTTGCCTCTTTGAACGGAGTTGTAGGTGAGTTTTTACCCTTTATTAGCCACAATATTTCTGATTTAAAAAAGTACAAGAAGACAGAGGGGCGCCTTATGTGTGGTATAATCAGATGGTATTTTTATTTCATATATATATTTTTCATTTTTATTTTTATTTTGTTTGGTCCTTGTAATATTTGAATTGTTCTGTATTATCTACGCATAGTGATTCATTTTTGCACTGAGTTACCCCTGCACCTTTAGCGCCCCTCTATTTTGTTGTTATATTTCCGATTTATCCTTATTAATAGCAAATCCTGTAAAGGACTGAAATCTATCCAGGATATTGATAATCAGGGACAGGTTATTTTCCAAATTCTGTGTGAAAATAAGGAGATCGTCTGCGTATATAGCTTGCTGGATTTTAAAAGCACCTATGTCAATTCCCTCCAATTTTCCCCGAAAGTATATAGCCAGAGGTTCCAATGCTAGATTGAAGAGCAGGGGTGAAATAGGACACCCCTGCCTTGTGCCCCGTTGCAAGCAGAATTTATCTGAGAGACTAGAGTTGATAACAAACGCAGCTACAGGTGCATTATACAGCTTGGAGAGGACATTTACAAAATTACCTCTGAATCCAAACTTCTCTAATGATGTGAACATATAGTCCCAGATCAGAGAGTCGAAGGCCTTCTGTGTGTCTATGGTTATCACTGCCGCATCTTTCGCTGCGAATATGCCTTCTTTGATTGCCATGTCACAGTAATCTATCACTACCTCCAACTTCCTGAGATTTTTGACCAATGTTCTCCCTTTCATGAATCCAGTTTGGTCTGGATGTATGAGTGAGCTAATAGCCAACTGTAGTCTGTTTGCAAGAATGTGTGTCAGTATCTTATAATCCACATTCATTAGTGATATAGGCCTATACGATTCCATCTTACTTAGATCCTTCCCTTGTTTTAGTAATAAAACAATCCTAGATTTGTTAAAGTAGCTAGAGGGGGACTCCCCCTCATAAAGAAAATAATTATATATTTCCCTCACTATTGGGGTAATTTTCTCCTCAAGAATCTTGTATAATTCTCCTGGAATATCATCAGGGCCAGGCGCCTTGTTGAGCTTCAGGTTTTGGATAGCTTTTTGAACTTCTTCATTGGTGATCTGGGCGTTTAATTTCATTATATCTTCCTTTGCTACTTGAGGTACCTTAATAGTACCCCAGAACACCTCCTTCTCCTGTTGGTCTACCTCCCTATTCCCATACAGTTCTTTAAAGTACTGTTGAAACTCCTGAATAATTTCTGAAGACAGACTAACTATTTTGTCCTTAACTTTGATCATTGTTATAGGCTTACATCCTTTTTGAGACCTAACCATATTGGCCAAAAAATTCCCAGTTTTATTACCATAGGACATAAATTTACTATTCCTTTTAATTTCAGATTGTTTCTCTTTTAAGACACACCAAGCGTCCCTCTGTTTTTTGGCATCTACGTATTGCTTCCAGTTCTCAATACTATTATTTTGCAAATACCTTTGATATTTATTCACTATTTGATTAGTGAGTTGCATCCAATATTTGTTATTTATTCTCTTACTTCTAACAAGAAAGGCCAAAATTTCACCACGAATCACGGCCTTAAAGGCGTGCCAAAATGTTTCCTTACTCTTAACTGAATCTTTGTTATTGAGGACGTATTCGTCCCATTTACTGCATAGAAAATTTCAAAATCTAAGATTTGTGTATAAATATTTTGGAAAAAAGAATTTATTCCCGGGTATACTATTACCATTTTTTACTAGACGTAACAGTATTGGCGCATGATCCGATATTGTGATTGGGGTAATTGTTGTCTTTTGAACTAAAGAGAATAGGTTTTTACTAATTAAAAACATGTCTATCCGCGAAAGTGATTTATGTGCTTTAGACAAGCAAGTGTATTCTTGAGTATCTGAAAAATTATTTCTCCAAATATCCAATAAATCCAAATTATAACACAATTTTTAAAAAATTCTAAAATCCCTTTTTCCCAAATGTTCCCTATTCCCCGTCCTTTTCCTGTCGATTATTTCAGATGCCACCATGTTTAGATCTCCTCCTTTTACAATATTCTGTCCTAATCCTGCCAGTTTGGCTTGCAATGAATTCCATAATGGACCCTTCTTTTCATTTGGGCCATATGTATTACACAGTATAATTATTTTCCCCCCAATTTCCAACTTCAGAATAATGAACCTGCCCTGAGGGTCTATTTCCTTTTGGAGAATCTGGTATTGTAGATTCTTTCTAAACAGAATAGCCACTCCCTTCTTCCTCCGGTTACCCGGGGCGCACACTACCTCCCCAACCCATCCCCATCTTAGTTTCTGACTCTCTGTACTATTCAAGTGTGTTTCCTGTAGCATACCTATATAAACCTTTAATTTATTCAAATACTGTAAGACCATATTCCTTTTGATTGGCGAGGTAAAACCCCCCACATTCCATGAGCCTATGTTATAATTCCTAGTCATTCTCGTTTATGCAGTGGAGGTAAGCCATAAATGAGAGGGAGTGAGAGAAGAAAAAAAAGGAAGAGGGGAAGTAAAGAGAGAGAAAAAAAAAAAAAAAAAAAAGGAGAAAAAAAAAAAAGAAAAAGAAAAAAAAAAGAATAGTCCAAACACGCTTACTCATTCACACAAGCCTCCCTCATCCTCCCCCCCCCCCTTCATCCTTATCCAACGATTCCATGTTCAGATTGTCTCAACTTTTGCTTTCCTCCTTGAGGAAATTTTCTGCTTCTTGTGGGTTCTCAAAGGTTTTGAACCCCTCCTGAGTTTTAATGCTAATTTTGGCTGGATAGAGTAGCCTAACTGATCTGCCTTCCTGTATTAGGCGAGAGCATAGGGGTGCACACTGTCTTCTCCTAGTGGAGGTCTCAAGCGAGAAATCTTGGAATATAAGAAATTTCTTGTTTTGATACATAACATTCTTTTGAAGCCTAAAAGCTCTTAATATCTTAGCCTTATCCTGGAAGTTTAAATACCTAATAATAATAGGTCTGGGTCTATCCTTGCCTTCCTCCTGCTGCCTGAGAGCCCCAATCCTATGTGCCCGTTCAACTGGTAAAGCTTGCTCTCCCTTGAGCATAGAAAGTATAGAAGGTAGCTGAACTGCTGCAAAATGTAACAAATCCTTTTCTAAAAGGGTTTCAGATATACCAATTATTCTCAAGTTATTTCTTCTCGATCTATTTTCGAGATCCTCCACTTTGTCTGTTAAGAATTTAACCTGTTTCCGTATTACTGTTAATTCCTGGTCTTTCTCAATGTCCCTGTCCTCTAGATCTGAGATGCGCTGTTCCACTAGGCCTACTCTAGCCAATATTTGTTTTGTTTCCTGCGAAATAGACTCTATAGTATTTTGTATAGCCTCAAACTTGGGCATGAAAAGTGCACTCATCTGTTTCAGCAACTCAGTGTTTGTTGTCAAATCAGGCCCCACCTCCTGCGAGGTTTCTGAGCTTAGTTCTGTACTTCATCTGGTTTGCTTTTTCTGATATAAATTTATCCATAAGGGACGTGGCACTATTGTCCCTACCTTCCCTATATGACTTCCTCGTGCTTGTGTCTCCCTCTATCACTATCCTCCTTTTGATTAGCCTTTTAGCAGCTGTGGAACTCCTATTACCCTCTCCTCTTTTATCATCAATGTTCCTATATGTGTTGTTATTACAAAGTCAAATATTTAAGCAGAGCTAAGAAAAAAAGAAAAATTTAACAGCTTCCCTTCCTCTCCTCCCTCCCCAACTTACCCCCAAACACCTACATAGTGCATAATTCAAAAACCACTATATGGACAGATACAATAAAATAATCACTCAGTGCATATACCTTACAAAATAAAATGGTATAATACTTAATTAGGTTCCTATCAAATTCAATCCCATATGTCCTACTGTTCCCAGTATCAGAGGGCTATTTATGTGTCTAGTACCCCAATATTCTATCTTCTAACCTGATATACATTAATTATACAGTGCATTATTCTAAATCAATAAATAAAATAAAGAAAAAGTAACAAATCCAACAGCCCTTCAAGACTTGCAAGAAAAAAATAAATGTGATACTTCTGTGCCATCACAGTCCCAAATGTCCCGTTGGGTTTAATAACAAATAGGAGTCCTTTCTTCCCCTAGGTATTTCCTCTGGGCAATCAGGGGTGATCCTTATCCGTGTCCTGATTTCTCCTCAGTTTCTGCTTCAGCGAGTCTGTTGGAACAAAAAAGAGAAGGGGCGCCCCATGTGTTCCAGAGGCACCCACATGTGCCAGTAGAAGCGGGCTGAACCTTTAGCAGCAGTTCAGCATGCTGTCTCTCTCCTGGAGAATGTTGTTTTTCTTCCAAGTTTAGGTGAACATATAAGGGGGACATAAAATACAGTACCCTGTGTGAATCCGCTAGGAAAACAAACATAAAGTGTATCCAGAGCAGTTACAGGGTACTCACAAACACAGCGGCACTCTCTTGTGCCAGTTGCCGCAGGCTAAACCTTTTACAGCAGTCTAGCATGCTGTCCTCAGTCGCGATGTGTCTGTGTTCTTCCAGTACATAAGTTAGAAAGGGAGACATAATACAGACCGCACATGTGTGACTCTATTATAACCAGTGCATGTATCTTTAGTGAGCTTACAGAGTGGTACTCACAAGCGTTGCGGCACTCCTGTGTGCCTTTGGAAGCAGGCTGGACCTTTTAACAGCAGTCCAGCACGCTGATTTCTGTAGTGGCCACGTGTCTGTTTTTCCAATTAACTTTTTGGGGCTATAGTATGCTAATGAATTTACTGTTTTTAGGACTTAGCTTCTAAATTTAACCTTATATCTAAGGGGGGGGGGGGGGAGATAACCCTTTTATCTTTCCACAGCCCTAAATTCCTGGGGCAAGTCCTAGCAGGTCGCCTTTGTTAATGACCAATCTTGCGGCACAGAGTGTGAGTACTTAAGGAGGGCTGAGCAAAATAATCCCTTTCCCCCACAGGTATACCAGCAAGTTTGGGAGGGAACAACCTTTTACTGCTGCCTATCAAGGGGGAAGGGTATCAATGTGCCATGTCAGTATCTGCTACCTTAATTCCTTTCTCAGCCGCCTCTCCTCAACCTCCCATCCTGCCTAACGAGATTTCTAGCCACTTGCGGGGACCAGGGAATGAGACTATCCGCCGTCGGCTGTGGATTCCGATCGCCACTTCCGTCTCACTGCACTGGTCTCCCGTCTCTCGATCTCTCCCGCCGGTTCCGCTAGCAGCGTTCACCTGTGTGTCCCTCGCCTCGGCGCTCCTTATGTGCGTCTACGCCAAGCGTGCCACAGTAGCTCCTAGGAACGCCTTGTAAAGGGATTTTCATTGGTAGTTTAATGTAATTTTATTATAATAGTTAGGGTAGGTTAATTAATAGTTTAATATAGTTTAATTTAATTCTACAGGTAAGTTTTAATTTTATTATAGGATAGGGATGTTGTAATTTTAATGTAAAGTTAGCTGGTTGTTAGGTTTAGGGGTTAATAGCTTAATTTAGTTTATGGCGATGTGGGGGGCTGGCAGTTTAGGGGTTAATAGGTTTAGTTAATGGTAGTGATGTGGGAGGCCAGGGGTTTAGGAGTTAATACATTTATTTAGTTGCGGCGGGGTCTGGGAGCGGCGGCATAGGGGTTAATAATTTTAGTAAAGTTGCGGCGGGATAGAGGTTATACTTTTATTAAAGTTGCGGAGGGGTCCGGGAGCGGCGGCATAGGGGTTAATACTTTAATTTAGGTTGCGGCAATGTCGGGGCGGCAGATTAGGGTTGTTTAGACTCGGGGTGTTAGGTGTAAACGTTACTGGTTTTCTACCATAGATATCAATGGGATATCTGGCAGCATCGAACACAGCTTTCGCTGCTTTCAGACTCCCATTGATTCCTATGGCATCTGCGGCCTCCAGGGTGGCGGATTGAAAACCAGGTACACTGGGCCAGAATAGTGGCGAGCGTACCTATTAGAAATATGTTAACTTGCAAAAGGTGTCAGATAGTCAGATGATAAAGTTCTTGACAGTACAATTAGAAAAAGTCTGAACAAGTATGGTTTGTATGGAAAGGTTGCCAGGAGAAAGCTTCTTCTTTCTTAAAGGAACATGGCAGCGCGGCTTAGGTTTGCAAAGTTGCCTCTGAACAAACCACAAGACTTCTGGAACAATGTCCTTTGGACAGACAAAACCAAAGTGGAGATGTTTGGCCATAATGCACAGTGCCACAAATGGTGAAAACCAAACACAGCATATCAACACAAACACCTCATACCAACTGTCAAGCACGGTGGTGGAGGGGTGATGATTTGGGCCTGTTTTTAAGCCACAGGACCTGGGCACCTTGCAGTCATTGAGTTAACCATGAACTCCTCTGTATACCAAAGTATTCTAGAGTCAAATGTGCAGCCATTTGTCCGACAGCTAAAGCTTGACCGAAATTGGGTCATGCAACAGGACAATGATCCCAAGCACACCAGCAAATCTACAACAGAATGGCTGAAAAATAAAAGAATCAAGGTGTTGCAAAGGCCCAGTCAAAGATTGAAATGCTGTGGCTGGACCTTAAAGGGACAGTAAACACCAGAAGTTTTGTTATTTAAAAAGGTAGATAATCCCTTTATTACCCATTCCCCAGTTTTGCATAACCAGCACAGTTATAATAATATACTTTTTACCTCTGTGATTACCTTGTATCTATGCCTCTGCAAACTGCCCCCTTATTTCAGTTCTTTTGACAGACTTGCATTTTTAGCCAATCAGTGCTGACTCCTAGGAGCTTCATGTGCCTGAGCTCAATATTATCTATATGAAACACATGAACTAACGCCCTCTAGTGGTGAAAAACTGTCAAAATGCTTTCAGATTAGAGGCGGCCGTCAAGGTCTAAGAAATTAGCATATGAACCTCCTTGGTTTAGCTTTCAACTAAGAATACCAAGAGAACAAAGCAAAATTGGTAATAAAAGTAAATTGGAAAGTTGTTTAAAATTACATGCCCTATTTAAATGATGAAAGTTTTTTCTTTTACTTCATTGTCCCTTTAAAGGGACAGTCTACACCAGAATTTTTATTGTTTTAAAAGATAGATAATCCCTTTATTACCCATTCCCCAGTTTTGCATAACCAACACAGTTATATTAATATACTTTTAACCTCTGTGATTATCTTGTATCTAAGCCTCTGCAAACTGCCCCTTTATTTCAGTTCTTTTGACAGACTTGCAGTTTAGCCAATCAGTGCCTGCTCCCAGATAACTTCACGTGCACGAGCACAGTGTTATCTATATTAAATACGTGAACTAACACCCTCTAGTGGTGAAAAACTGTTAAAATGCATTCTGAAAAGAGGTGGCCTTCAAGGTCTAAGAAATTAGCATATGAACCTCCTAGGTTATGCTTTCAACTAAGAATACCAAGAGAACAAAGCAAAATTGCTGATAAAAGTAAATTGGAAAATTATTTAAAATTACATGCTCTATCTGAATCATGAAAGTTTATTTTGGCCTAGACTGTCCCTTTAAGCAAAATATATTGTACATTTTTTATTGCACATAAGCAATCATTTATACATATTTTATATTACAATATCAAATAGTTTACTTTTCCTTTAATTACTTATGGAAGTACATAAAAAGTGGAGAAATTTACGTCCAGATTACAACTCATGAAAGCAATATTTGTGCTCCACTGTGTAATACCGGCGCACGCTGTGTTTCCAAAGGCATCAGAACTTCAGCGCAGCGAAGGGGGTAAATAGCGCAGCGATGGCATCAATTTTAAATATATATGTATATGCTGATAAACATATATTTCTATGTTAATATGTGTATATACACATATTAACACATAAATATATATGTATATAAGCAAATACATATATATTTACAAGGAACACACAGTTCACATAGACCACAATGTAAAGGCACTTTTCAGTGTCACTCCCACCAACTTTAGTCCCAAAATACTGCCTGGTACAGTCATTTTTATTAAAAAATAAAGATGCTGCAATCTTTATTTTTTAATAAAATACACGACTGTATTTTGAGGCCGTTTGGGACACATTTATAAAAATTAACCAGAGATCTAAGCTCACAGTAGCAATAACCAGCAACTTATAATTGGTGATTAATTATCGCACTTGCCCATTTGTAGGCGCGCAATAATTTAGCGCTCCACTTGTAAATCTAGCCCTTAGTGTTATGCTCCGTTTTTATATTTGCAAAATACCCAACACTGTAACCAAACTCTTAAGAGTCACCTTTATAATAGCCCAGTACATAGTTACAAGCAATGCAGCAGTTTATCATTTTCTATACTAGTTATACAAGTCATTAACATGTATTTCCATAAGTGCTCAAAATGGGTATAAAGCATTTTAATCATTTTGGTCTGGCAGAGAGGACAGAAACACAGTTCAACAGAATGTACCGTAGAATGTAATGATGGAGGCAACACCATTATCTCATAACTGCAAAATAGTTTAACATTAGACAAAAACATCCTTAAAAAACAGCTTGTGTTAAATTCTAGAAATTAGTGGAAGGAGTGCATGCATACTGGAGCCCAATAAGGGCTGGGCTTTCCTGAGGAGGTAATGATAGAGGGGGTTGGTAGGAATGCCCTGCAGGGGGGCGAGACTGTTAGGGATTGGTGCAGGGGAACAAAGGGGGGGAGTGGCTACAGGTACTTAGGGCGAGGTGCGGCAAGGAGAAATCATTCTAATTTTTTGTTTTATTTCAACAGGACGTCCAGATCATGGAGATTCCAAGATGGCGACCAGGAACAAAAGAATCCTGTAGAGGTACCTTGACAACAAGGTATCAGTTTGGAGAACCAGGGCCCTGCAGGCACAGAAGAAGCTGCAGAGGATAGAGAAGGGGAAGCCAGGACAGAAGGTTACACCAGGAGCAGCGTCGGACGATGTGGTCGGCAGTTTAGTGAGTCCCCCCCCAGCAAATGGCCATTAGGGCAGATCCAGAGCCGGTAATTGAGGCAGGGGTGAGGGTAGCCTCAGGCAGTCCCAGCGGTCCAGTAGGTAACCCCATGTTAATGGAGGATGGGCACAGCGGCCCCTTGGTGGAGTCATAAGAGAGCTTTGGGGTCCCGGCCTGTTTCACCTCCCCCCCGATCACCGGAGGGGGGCATCTTACTGGCGCAGGGGAAAAGGGGGGATATTAGCGGGCATAGGGAGCGGGTGGTAGAACTATGTAGTAGGGGCATAGGATGGGGCATCCCCATGAGGTATTTAGCGGACCCAGGCGGCGAGGCCTCGACCGTCTCGCCATCGTGATATCTATATAGTAAATTAACAGGGGGATGGGGGGACCACGTGTGCCAACCAGCTGGAATGGGGATACAGAGAGGGGGCAGAGGAGCGGGGATGGCGATGTTCCTTGCAACAGGATTGCACAAAGGACACAGAGGGGTGGCGCGAGCACATGACATGGGAGGGAAGGGGCCCATATGGGGGAACAGGGAGGCAGGATGGGGGGGACATTTTGGCGCTGCAGTCCCGGCTGGCCGAGTGCTCCTTTTGAGGAAGGGTGGGATAGCAGGGAATACAGGGGTCAGAGAGGGGATTTCCCAGATAAATGAGGGGGATAGGGGATTTAGAGCATGCAGGGAATCAGAGCAGGCAAGGTTTTTTAAAGGGGAATCGGGGGAGCTGGGCAGGCCAGTGAAAAGAACCAGGCAGGAAGTGGGGGGCAGGCCATGGATAATTAGGGACATGGATGGTAATTCCTATATGATAATGGAGGAAGAGGAGCCATGGGGGGAAAAGTCAGGGGATGGCAACAGGGAGGGGAGGGATGGGAGTCACGGGGGTCAACAGGGGGCAATGAGGCCAGAGCATCCCTTGCAAAAGGGAAAACAAACCATTACTAATGACAATTATACTTTGCAGAGCACTGTGGAACAGGGAGATAAGGAGAGGATGGCAAGGTCAGCAGCCAAGGTTACGGAACCGTTAGAAGCAGAATCAGGACAAAAGGCTGGGACAACGGCAGCACAGCAGAAGGAAGGGGCTATGGCGGCCAAGATCGTGGAGGGAGTGGAAAAAAGGGACAGCACGTAGAAACCGGCGACTATTATGTAGAAGCAATAGCATGTCTGAGAGTTCCTCTGAGTATGATGCTGAAGATGATAAGGCCAAGGGAGGTGGTTGCAATAAGATACTAAAGATAGTCAGGAAAATCAGGGAAAAGGGGAGGACAAGGAAATAGTAAGGGAGTCCACGGCAGGGGAGGTGGAGGAGTTTAACACAGATGATGAAGTCACGTGGGCATTATTATTGCCCCTGAGCACACACTTAAAAGCGAAAATAGTAGCCAGGGCATAGAAGGGAAAATTCGGAGACGTATTCAAAATAACAAGGGAAGCAATGGCGGTTAAATCAAGAGGGGATGATGGGAAGCCTAGAAAAACCAAGCAGACATTCGCGGAATGGGTGAAGGGAATGTTAATATATGTGGAGTGTTTTATCACTGCTAACCCCGAAAAAGTGAAGGGAATGCTAAGGTACATTCATTTAATTGCAGAATGTTACACAACCTATGGCGGATTTGCATGGAAAGATTAAGATGCAGAGTTTAGGAGGGGCAATTTGCAGCTTGGCGATAAGGGGCACAAAGACTTTGGGGTAAGATTTTGGATCTTTATACAAGGGTAATAAAGATAACAGATAATCAATGAGGGCGAAATATTAACGTTGGGAAAGAAATTAAAACTGAGTTCAAGGATTGCTGGGCTTTCAATGAGAAGAGATGAGATAGAGGGAATGACTGTAAATATAGACACGCATGTAGATACTGTAGTGGGTGGCACGCGGGGGTAGACTGCAGAAGGAACAACAGTAACAATGGAGGCTGGAGGGGTTCCTTTCTTAGCCAAGGAAACATGGGTAGGGGCAACCAGTAGGGCCAGGCCTCAACGCTGCTGAGGGTAGATAGGTTGACATGGGAATTGAGTAAATACACATTACAGGAGGACATGAAGCTGTTAATTGAGGGCATAAATAAGAGATTCCTAGTACTGGTAAAAAGGGAGGCAGAAGGGGCAAGCAAAGCCAGGAACCTAAAATCAGCATATGAGTTTCCGGAGATTCTAGTGGAAAAATTAGGGAAAGAAGTGCTGTTGGGAGGATGGCAGGCTCTTTTAAAGAGAAACCTTTTATAGACATGGTAGTATCCCCCTTAGGGGTGGTCCCCAAAAAAGAAAAAGGTAAATTTAGAATGATACATCATTTATCTTACCCCAAAGGGAAATCAGTTAATGATGCTATCGATAAACTAGATGCGGCAGTACAATACTAATCATTTGACAACGCGGTAGATCTCGTGAGAAGTGCAGGGGAAAGGGCAGAAATGGCAAAAATAGATATTGAATCACATTTAGGCTATTACCCCTGAACCCCGAGAGCTTTAGGCTAATGGGGTGCAAATTCCAGGGAATGTACTACATAGATACGTGCTTGCTAATGGGGTGTTCAATCTCATGATCAATATTCGAAAAATTTAGCTCTTTTTTGCACTGGCTATTGGTAAAGAGAACGGGGAGGGAGTCGTTAGTACATTACTTAGATGACTTTATGGTAGTCGGAGCAGCAGGATCCGGGGTACGTAGGATAATGAGAGATGGTTTGATGGAAATGTTTGGGGAACTGGGGTACCAGTGGCAATAGAAAAAACAGAAGGCCCCCTGACAAGAATGGCTTTCTTGGGTATAGTCATAGATTCAGAAAAGGGACAGTGTGAGTTACCAGAGGACAATATTGAAACGGCCAGGCAGGCAGTTGGAGAAATGGCGAAGAGAAGGAAAGCGACGCTCAGAGGAATGCAAAAGCTGTTGGGGATTTTGAACTTCGCTTGCAGGGTGATACCGATAGGCAGAGTTTTCAAAAGGCTATTGGAGCTGAGCACAAAGGGTGCAAATAAACCTGAGCCCCTAATCAGGGTATCCGGGGAAATGAGGGAGGATTTAAAGGTGTGGGACGAATTCCTAAGGGATTTCAATGGAGTCAGGATATGGGTACAGGAAGTATCAGGTGAGGAAATAGAATTATACACAGACACAGCAGGAGGCATGGGTTTCGGGGAATATTGGCAAGCGAGTTGGTGCACAGGCAAATGGCCGGAAGTATGGAAAAAGAAGGGATGGTTAAAGAACCTAGTGCTGCTAGAACTTTTTCCCATAATAGTGGCCATTGCACTGTGGGGCAAAATGTTAGCGAACATAATCTGTCGGCATCATCCGTACTAGTTATCAAGTATTTAAAGTACTTGGTTTTGAAATGTTTGAAGCTAAATGTATGTTTTAAGGCGAAACACATACCAGGGTATAAAAACGTAGTGGCAGACGCCCTGTCGCGGTTTTAATGGGTAAAATGTAGGAGCCTGACCCCCGACGCTAGGTTAGAAGGTGATCCCTGCTCTATTTCTATCTGGCAGATTGGCAATGAGTAGACATGGTTAGCATATATAAAACACTAGGTCCAATGGCAGGGGTTTAAATTGGATAACGCGTTGGGGAAGAAGGATGTTTTTTGGAATGGTTAATGCGGGCAAAGAGAGAAGGGGTAAAGAGAGTTGGGTATGGTATTAGCAGGAATCTCATACTTTGCGCAATTTTACAGGGAAACAGACTGGAAGAGATTCGTAGTAATGAAAATAGCAAGGGCATGGGGAATGGGGGAAGAAAAAAGGTCAGACCAAAGGTAACCAATAACAGAAGAGAAGCTGGAGGAGATAATGTGCGTGCTGCAAGAAGTTTGCTTTAACAAAGAGGAAGTGCTAATTTTTAGGGCAGCTTTCTCATATGCATTCCATGGAGCTATGAGGATAGGGGAGCTACTCCCAAAGAGCAAGATGATAGAAATTATTTGTAGTGAACAGTGACAATGATGGAGTTACCACCTAGAGTTTCACTTTAAAAAGCAGAAGTGTATCAGCTGATGTCATCCCTGAGGAAATGCTATATGTAGGGTGTACACTGCATAGATAATGTTCACTATGGGTGCAATGCCGTCTGTATTTAAACTTGGACTTTAATAAAGGATCTTTCAATACTGTTTATTTTCCACCTCCTTGAGAGTATAATCCTGCTATACTTTGCTAAACATTATATACTCCAATTCATTTTTACCCACCATGTGTTCCACTACAAGGTCCCTTTAAGTTCAAATTCAATTTGCCTTCATAATGAAACAAAGAAGCATAAAGGACTCAGGCTCTTTTAGTAAAAAAACAAGAGATTCTGTCTGCAATATATAGTGTGTGCAACTATGTACTTATAACAATTTCCCTATGTAAAACATATATTTCTAATAGGTTATGGCTAGAACATTTGTGTGTGTGTGAAAAAATGTAAGGAGATAGATTCTAAAGAAAACTTTGTTTTTTTAGTTTGATTGAGGTTTGACTACTTACAGCTCTTTTTTTGGGGGGGAAGCCCCTGAACTGCCATAGCGTATAATCAATGCTTAATTAACTTCTTTACTAAATTTGCTCTGCTGCAATTATTTTCAAATGTTAGTCACTTACTAAGGTAGAATTGGATTTATAGGTGATTTACCCATGGGATGTCTAAAGGGAATAACTAAGACAGCTGGAATACGATTAGGGTCCGCTGAAAGGTGCTCTAATGCAATATCTATTAGGATCTTATAAGTGTTCCTAATTAAGTGCTTTCTTGTTGTGTTACATGGATTCTAATACATATAACGATGAGCTCCACTTCCCAAATGTCACAATATGCCACTGCAAGATGCTAATACTTGTTATAATCAAAACATTTCTTAAAGGGGCATAAACTTGCAAAAAGAAAATGCTCTTATAGGTTAGAAGATTTTTACTTGCACTATTGCTTGCATATAACTGAAAGGTTACAGTACATGCTTACAATAGAAGGGAAAGCCCCTGCAAGTCTAGAATTTTAAAAAAATGTTTTTGTGATGTTTCAGGGTTAGAATGCCCCTTCCTCAGACAAAGTTGCCCTCTCATCTGTTGTATGCACTCCAGCACTTTGCAGATACTTTAAGTGAGAGTCCTTTCTCTTTCTGTAACTTCTATATATTTAGGTATAAATATATTAGCACACACATATAGATAGATAGATAGATAGATAGATAGATAGCTGACAGACAGATAGATAGATAGATAGATAATTAGATAGATGATTAGATAGATAGATACATAGATGATAGACAGATGATAGATAGATAGATGATACACAGATGATAGATCGATAGATAGATAGATAGAGAGAGAGAGAGAGAGAGAGAGAGAGAGAGAGAGAGAGAGAGAGAGAGAGAGAGAGAGAGAGAGAGAGAAAGAGAAAGACCGATACCTATTGGGTAGAAAATAAAATGTCAGTAGCAACAAGTGCAGCAGAAGCAGCTTTTTATTGTAAATGTGCTGCGAATCATTTTAATAAATAAGGGTTGACAGCATAAAAAAAAAAGAACTGAAGTGTGTAATTTATTTTTATGTATAGTGATCAAACTCTATATATTCATATTCACTAAAATGAGAGATCAAGGTTAAATCTGCTGAGTTAAACTATCACTTACGTGGCAACATTCTTTTCAGTGTCTAGAGTGCAGAACTGCAGATTTATACACTTTCACATTTACTTTAGGGTTTTGAAAGCATCCTACAAAAAATGATGATTCTTTAAATAAAAAAGACCGAAAAAGATTACAAGTTGAAACAATGTTAAGCCTACAGCAAGTTACAGACAACGCTGGCCCTTAGCAATAAGCTTAAATTTACACTCAGTAACAGCATATTCTTAATTCCTTCTGTAGTTTGAGACCCTGTCCATAGCTTGATGTTTGTGGCCCTCAGGCAAGTAGGTTTACATACTGAAATGAAGCTCTCAAAATTTTGATGATTGCTGTAAAAAAATACTGCTACCCAATAAGAATTAGAGCTGATGCGTCTCCCCAGACCAGGTGAAAGAAGTATATAAGCAGATGGGGATCCAATACAGATTTGCTCTGGACAGCTTCAGAACTGGATACATAAAGCTCTCAGGATGACCGTGGAAAGACAAATAAAAGCCAGCAGCACAGCAGTGCGTTATGGGGCTTCTTATGGAGGCAATAGACTCTTCTCTGCTGGAAGAAGTTCTTTCAAGTCCGGTGGATATGGGTCATCATTTGGAGGTGGTTTTGGAGGAGTTGGACTTTCCAGAGTCCTGGGGGCAGGTTCAGGTGCAGGGGCAGGTTTTGGCTTTAGATCAGGTCTAGGAGGAGGAGCTGGTTTCAGGGCTGGAGGAGGCTTTGGTGGAGGTTTTGGTGGAGGCTTTGGTGGAGGTTTTGGTGGAGGCTTTGGTGGTGGTGTTGGTCTGGGACTAGGCGCTTCGGCTCTTGGGAGTGCAGGTGGTAGGCTTGGTGGAGCCACTGGCATTTTGAGGGGTCGTCTGGGAGGTAGAGGTTTTAAGGTAGGAAGCTATGGCTTCAGTCCTGCCTTCTTGTACAACCTCAAGGCTGGTGGTCCAGGCGGACCTGGTGGTATTCCTGGCATCTCTGACATTCCCTCCATTGACCCCTCCCTGCCATCTGTGGACACTGTCCAAGTTACTCGTCTAAAGGAGAAGGAAGAACTCCAGAGCCTTAACAACAAGTTTGCATCCTTCATTGACAAGGTATGGTAACTGGATCAGGAAATATTTAATAATTGTGTCTAAGTTCAAGTAAAACTACATCGTTATTAGTAAAACTGAAAAAGAATAGGCACATAATAACACTGTGCCAGCTTCTGATTAATAAACTTCCTTTTTTTTTTAGACTCCTTTCAATTTGTTTCACTAAACTTTATCAGGATTCCTGCTTAGTCCTCAATGTGTGGTTAACTAGGTCAACCTAATACATTTAAACAAATAATACGTTTAAAGTTTTTTTTATAATATTAATGTTTTCATTTGTCTGGTAATAGCTGAAGATAGTTGCATTTTAGATACTCACATTTATTTCTAATAGAACTGTTTGTTTTCTGTTTTAGTACATTTGTGGTATCTTAATGGTTGTTTGCAATTGAGTCGTTTTTTTAAAACATAGCTAGCAACTACTACAGCCCACAAATATATATCTGAACAAGATAAGCTAATAAAAAAATATTTCCAAATAAGAAGCACCAATAATTATTTAAGAAAGCAAACATTTGTGTTTTATTAGTACATCTTTTATTTCTGCTGAAATAATTTATTAAATGAGTGTACTGTGTTTATTTGTATTATAATCTATTATACTTCACTCTTATTTTTACTCCAAGCACTGCCCAATTATTTGTCAGCTGTGAGTTCCATTTCTTAAATGCTACATCAATATACTTTACTAATACATTGCAAAGTAACATAGTCAAGGAAATCAACAGACATATATATATATATATATATATATACACTATCAGCTCATTCATATTATAAACATGATGACCCATTTGTCCTGATTATATCACTTTTCCTGATGCATCATATAATCTGCAGCTCTATGTCATACAAAGTAAATATGTTTCCTTGTCTGTTTTTTAAAACAATAATAATAATGTACTCGTTTTAAAGTAGGGTTTAACGTTTATACAATAAAATTGTAAATCAGTGATTAGATTAGGAAATTGTATAATAGATTATATAGAGGTTATATAGGTTCAGTCCTCTTACTTACAAAGTAAATATTTTTGCCCTGTCTTTTTTTTTTTTTTTATTATTATTATTATTATTGTATTATTATTATTATTATTATTTATTATCATTATGAAGAAGAATACAATACTGTTTAAGCAGGTTTAATAATGTTTACAATAAAATAATAAATTAGTTATCAGATGAGGTAATACCTTATAATTACATTTGACAAATGTGCTTAAAGGGATATGCAACCCAATTTTTTTCTTTCACAATTTAGATAAAACAAGCAATTTTAAGCAGCTTTCTAATTTACTCCTATTATCATTTTTTCTTTGTTCTCTTGTTATCTTTATTTAAAAAGCAGGAATGTAAGCTTAGGAGCCAGCCCATTTTTGGTTCAGCCCCATCTGTAGTGCCTGCTGATTGGTGGCTAAATGTAGCAAGCTTACTTCAATGCTTTTCAAATAAAGATACCAAGAAAACACATAAACTGTGGTACAAGGAGTAAATTAGATAGTTGCTTAAATTTGCATGTTTTATCTGAATCATGACAGAAAAAAATGTGTTTCATATCTCTTTAAGATGTTGACATATTAAATGGACAGTATACACCAATTTTCATAGAACTGCATGTAATAATTACTAATTACACAAACAGGAGTATGCAGGAGTCTGTAGACTTGAGTATACATCTGATACTTTGGTGCTTGGTTAGGAGTCTGAAAATCAGCACAATGTTATATAAAAATTTAGAAAAACTATACATTTTTACAAAAACACCCCCATATGGGCTATATAAATGGATCATCTACAAAACATTTATGCAAACAAAAATCTAGTGTATAATGTCCCTTTAACAGGATATATTTGCCAGTTTAGAATACAAATATTTGATTTAACCTATATTATTTATCAGTGTATTTTCCTGAATTGACTCATTGAATCCCACTGCATCTTTTCCATATTTTTTTTTTTTTTTTTTTTAAGGTCCGCAGTCTAGAGCAACAAAATACTATCCTGAAAGCTCAGATTTCCATGTACAGCAGAACTGATGCAAGTGGACCAGTCAGCCCATCTGTAGTTAGCACAACAGCTGTTGCTGGTTACAAAGCTCAAATTGAGACCTTGTCACAAACAAAATCAGTTCTTCTTGCAGAAATTGACAACTACAAGCAGGTCATTGAAGAAATACAAGTTAAGTAAGTAAATCCATCTAGTTAAATAATTGTGTAGAACTAGGTTCTTTTATAACATGCTACTAAGCACAGATGTGCAGCCATAATATACTGAGCACACAATTCCTGATAACAAACACATACATCCTCTCAAAATCTTGTTTAAAATGTATATAAAAGTGAATGAATGAATATATATATATATAAATATATATATATATATATGTATATAGTTCTCCAGGATCACCAACCACAACTAATGTCCAACATTCGGGGTGCACTTCAAATCCTGTAGGTAATTCACACACAGAAAGCACTCTCCAATTAAAAATGAATATCCTTTTAATGTGTTAAGATATTGGGGGGTGTCTGAGGATAGGGGCAACCCTGAAAATGTTAAAGGGACATGAAACCCACATTTTTTCTTTCATGATTTAGAAAGAGAATGCAATTTTAAACATCTTTCTAATTTACTTATATTATCTAATTTGTTTTATTATCTTGATATTCTTTGTTGAAAAGCATATCTAGATATGCTCAGTAGCTGCTGATTGGTTGCTGCACATAGAAGCCTCGTGTGATTGGCTCAGCATGTGCATTGCTTTTTCTTCAACTAAGGATATCTAAAAAATGAAGCAATATAAATAATAGAAGTAAATTGTAATATTGTTTAAATTTCTATTCTCTATCTGAATCATGAAAGAAAGATTTTGGGTTTAGTGGCCCTTTAACACATTAAAATGATATTGATTTTTAATCAGAGAATGCCTTCTATCTATTTATCTATCTATCTATCTATCTATCTATCTATCTATCTATATATATATACACATATATATATATTCAGTTTTACAAATGAATATATGATAGTGATACATACAATGAATGAATAAATAAATCAATCAATAATCTTATAAAAGAAAAATGTAATCTACAGTTGTGATGTTTTCTATTTGCAGATACGATGAAGAAACTTCAGTAACCAAGTCATTAGAGGGAGAATGGAGTTCTCTAAAAGAGGTGAGTTTAATAAGCCATAGAAATGAGAAGTAAATTAGTCATATGGAACAATTATAGCATAATGATTTTTTTCTTAGTTAAATACATAGAAACGTAGATTTTGAAGGGCTGATATTAACCACAGACCCGATAAACCTGCCCATGTTCCCTATAAAGTATAAGCTTAAAGGGATATGAAACCCATTTTTAAAGAAACTTTCTAATTTACACCTATTATCAATTTTCTTTGTTCTCTTGGTATCTTTATTAGAAAAGCAGAAATGTAAGCTTAGGAGCCGCCCCATTTTGGTTCAGAATCTGGTTATCGCTTGCTGATTGGTGGCTAAATTTTTCTTTATTGATTCAAAAAGAGCATACAATTTCTTTTTAAAAATGGTGTCCAGTTCTATTAGCAAATTTGCTTCATTCTCATGATATTCCTTGTTAAAGAGCATACCTAGGTAACATGTCATACATTCAGAATTTGTTCTTATGTTACCATTTTATTTTATACAAAACGGTACTTAATTTGACCTTTCCTTTTTGAATAGTCTAAGCTTATAAAGGAAATAGCATCATAAGATGCACATTCACACATAATCATTACTTTCTCTTAAGGTTTTAATGTTAAAAACATATTGTATTATTACAGGATGTGGATCACTTGTACTTGACAATATTTGACCTGCAAACCAAACTTACTGGAATTGAAGACCAAATCACCCTTTCCAAACAATTATATGATGCTGTAAGTACAACAAACTATTGCTATTAACTTGTCAGTGTGCTTTTTTTTAAGATATGTATAATTATTTTATTATTTAAGGTTTAACTCAATAGCTACCAAACTGGAAAAATAAAATAGACCACATTAAATTATTATTGCAAGAAATCAAAACAGGAGCTTATTCCCATATCATACACTATGTACGTGTTTACTGCTGCTTGCTGTTTCTTCTATAGGTGTCTCCATATAAAGCTTAAAGGGGCTTGAAACCCAACAGTTTTGTATAATTTAAGAAAAAAAATGTCAAATTTGCTTCTATTTAAATAACCAAGGTGGCACAGAACAACAGGAGCAACAAAATACTATTTGAAAAGGTTGCATTATTGCGCAACCTTATTACTTATTAAAGTATTGCTTTAGTCATAGCAACTCATTAAGAACCAATGTTTATCACTGTCTATGCTAATTTCAGTATATAAATATCTTTGGGGTCATGAAATGTCAAAAATATCAATACAAAGACAAATGCTCAGATTCTACCATTGTCTTTTACGTTGCTGATCTATTGTGAATTTCTAAATCCCTTCTAGCACTATGCTAACATATTTTCCCTTTCATTTGTTAATGGTCTTTTTTTTGTGTTTAAATACACAGAAAGTCAGAGAAGTACAGACTGTTGTTACCAACGGCACCAAAGCAGCCATATCCATTTCTTTCGATAACTACGCTCAAGCTGTAGACTTAACGTCAGCCATATCTGACATGAAACTGCAGTATGAAGCATTGGTAGCAAAGACCAAACAGGAAGCCTTTGCCGCAGCTGAGAGCAAGGTAAGATTTATTGCAACAGCATATGAAATAGTTATTATTAAAACACTTAGTATATGTTGTACTTATATACACCTGTTTAAAGGGAGAATTTCTAGATTGATTTAAAGGGACATTATAGTCAAAATTAAACTATCATGATTTAGATAGAGCAGCAATTTTAAAGAACTTTCCAATTTGCTTCCATTAACAAAATGTGCAGTCTTCTTATATTTACACTTTTTGAGGCACCAGCTCCTACTGAGCATGTGCAAGAATTCACAGAACATACATATATGCATTTGTGATTGGCTGATGGCTGTCACATGATACAGTAGGAGTGGTAATAGATATAATTTTGAAATTTGTCAGAAAAAAATCTACTACTCATTTTAAGTTTAGACTAAGTGCTATTGCATTATCTTTACATCATGCATTTATTGCTTATGCAAATCGACTGTATTTACTGGTCCTTAAGCTATATCTTTACCATTTATACACCATATTCTAACAAGGAGGAAAAATTCTATAGAAATTCTTCATAAATTGTTTTTGAGAATTTTGTAGTAAAATTCTATTGATAAGCTTTTACAACTGGAATAGAATCTACAGCTATGTTATTTTATTTAAGGGGAAAAACAAACAAATGCATTTATTTCTCATGTATGGTAAGATTTATGTATTGTAATGTTTTCCTTTCTAATGTTTTTTGTATTTTATGCCTCAGATTATTTTGGCAACAGGAAGTACCATACCCGCAGTGCAATCTCTGACTTCATACAAAGAGGAATACAGGGCGGTCAAACTACAGGTTGACTCAATACAACGTGAAATTGAGCGTGTGAAGACATTGGTAAGGTTTTTGTTTGCTATTTTTTTTATTTGTAAAATTATTTGTCTCTGAATATGTTCCCCATGACTTGTTATAAAAGTTGCAGCGGATAAAATGTATGAGAAATTGCTCATTTATGCTTCTTTTTTTCAAAAGAAATAGCTGCCTTTGCTCTTTGAAACCACAGCCCATCAAAATAGGCTTGGCTTGCTGACAAATCTCGTTATCTTATCACTCAAATGCTTCCCTTTCTTATCTCTCTCTTTGTACAATACTTAGAAACAACAATTGAAAATCAACATTTTAGAGATTTATCTCTTCCACCTCCCACTGTGAGTCTAATTTATTTTGCTGGCTGTGTAGGGATACTACAGGCTAAATCAGCTATTCCAAATGCCAATATAAAGGCCAAGGATATATTTGTAAACAATTTAATCCACTGTAGATAAATTGCTATTCACTGTTATTTTCAATTCTGTATTTGAGTCAATTGTTGTGAGTACAACCAAGTAGATATAGATAATAGCATTGGCCAGAAATATCACCTGTTTATTTTGGTGTTTTTTGTATGGAATAAAATACATTATTATGCATATTTAAGTGCAACCGACTTAGGTCTTTTGCATAGGGTTTTTGTGCCTCACCTTATGCACTGAAATATTTAAACAAATATTAAATGTTGGTCTTTTAGCACTCACCAGCCTTCATATTTACCTTATTAACAATAATTGTGATGTCCCCAAATTTTAAGGTCTTGAATTTCTGGCTCCCACAATAGATATGTCATAAGCACATTTATTTATATATAATATTTTTTTTGCTTTTTTACAGAATATTCAGCTGGAGTCACAAATTGTAGAAGCAGAATCCAGCACGGGCAGTGAGGTTGACACATACCAAGAACAAGCATCCGCTCTCAAGGGTCAGTTAGATGACATCCGAAAGGTAATGAAGCAGATGACATATAATGTTTATTTTAATCTTACATCCTTTTTTTAATGTTTTGCTTGGAAAGCATTGTTTATTGTAAAATATAAGCCATTATACCACTTTGGCTGTGAAAGGAGCAAGGAATTAAGAAAAACAGAATATCAAAATATTATAACTACATAAAATGAATGAATGCACCGTACACTAAAAAATAAAATTAGATACATTTATATTCATACACCTAATTTTTCATTTTTTTCTCCTTATTTTTTCACTTGGCAGCAAATTGCTCATTACGGACAAGAATATCAAGATCTATTGGCAGTGAAAATGGGATTGGATGTAGAAATTACTGCCTACAAGAAACTCATGGATAGTGAGGAGTTAAGGTAATTCATTCTTATGAGATGAGGCTTAGTGCCAAAATGGTTCAGACTGGTGATGCATAATTTATGCATTGCTGCTATTTGGTGTTCACGTTGCACCTGATACTTTAAAAAGAATTCACTGTAATGTTTGCTTCTAAAGGAAAAAACCCCCACATAATTCTACATAAACAATAGCACTTGAGATCAATAAACTTCTTTTTAATGCAACATTTTCCTGACGTAGTAAGTATAAGAGACATTCACTCCTATTTGGCCTAACGGTTTGGCACAGACCATAACACAAACATTATTATTTATTTCAACATTGAAGTTAAAACTTTTTATTGATTAAGCACATATGTAAAAGTAGGCATAATACTCTAGTGCCCATAGGCAGTTCTACGGATGCTGGGAGGTGTTATGCCCTCCAAAACATTAAAAAGACATTGGGCTAGATTACAAGTGGAGCTCAATTTAATGTTTGTCTGTAAAATGGGCAAGTTTGCCAGTTTACGGACGCGCGTTAAATAACCAGTCATTACAAGTGGCTGGTTAATGCTACCACAAGCTCGCAGTAGCACTTTGCACTTTAATTCATTAACCAAAGATCAGATCTGTGCTTAATGAAAAAAAAATCCCCTAATGTCCCCAAAAATAAAGTGTACAGATCTTTTTTAAAAATAAAAAATATGAACATTTGTTTTATTAAAATACCTACACAAAGCCGTTTATAATGGGTTATAGTGAAGGGATGTGGGGTGTTAGTAAAAAAAGTCACTGAAAAGTGCCTTTACTTTGGGGACTGTGATTTCTCTATAAATAGATATGTATATGCTTATTTACATATATATTTATGTGTTAATATTTGTATATACACATATAAACACATAAAGAGATATGTATATAGTTATATACAAATATATTTTAAATATGTTGTCCAACACTTACCCCCTGCGCTGCGCTAGATTTTCTGCCATGTGTATTGGCATCAGAATGAGGATCCCATTGGAGCCTATAGATCTTGGAAGCGCACTCTCATGAGCGCAAAGCTTCAATGCAATGCGAATGCGAGGTTGCATTCGCATTGCGCTTTACTTGTAATATCAGCCCATATTTGCGTGTGCTGGTATTACTGAGTGGAGCACAAATATCGTGCTTGCGAAAGCCCAATTTTGGACACCACTCGTAAACTAGCACATTGTGTCTTAAAAATGCTCTATCATCCATATGAAAGAGCAGTATTTAAACATGTTCAGTTTTTACCTGAAACTATTTTAAAAAAGCCAATATCAGTTTTACACTTGCTAGTATGTACATTGCTTACTGATCTATTAGCCAATGGGTTTTTTATCTCTATATGGCATTTTTCTGCTTCATTAAAAAAAAAGAGTTAAAAAGCTAAGTGTATTGCACTAGGTCATAGTCAAATGTCATGTCCTATAAGTTTTTATTGTGTTAAGGTGTATTCTCTGTTCATTCAGAGTGGTGACCTGAAATTCTGCTTGTCAGTTCCAGGCTGTCTGCTTGTGGACAGCTGTTTCCATGAACCTGTGTGATTGATAGCCCGTTATGCTGAGTAACTGAGTGCAATAGACTGTAAATCACAGATCTCCACTAGAACAGCTCAGTAGCAGAAGAACAGGGCAAATTAATCAGACTTTGCAAAGATCAGGTTGAGGCGAAGGCAAACTGGTTAGTCTGTAAATTTAGTACTCAGTATTGGACTAGAATGAATGCAGTTCTGGTTACACAATGTATTTGTACAAGCAACAGGGTCAGAAGTTCAGTACAAAGGACAGTAAATGATTATCGGTTTAGCAATAAGAGTGTCATCTGTGCATCACATTTATTTCACTTTAAAGATCAGTAAATAGTGCTAAATTTCATGATGTACAGTATTTGTAACAGCAGTGTTTTAACAGGGGTTTGCACATTTTGCTCCTCAGGGGTCACATTGAAATTGTATTCATCCACAGAAAATCTATTAATTTAAAATTATAGATAGACAGACAGACAGACAGACAGACAGACAGACAGATAGATAGATAGATAGACAGACAGACAGACAGACAGACAGACAGATAGATAGATAGATAGATAGATAGATAGATAGATAGATAGACAAATAGACAGGTATAGTTTGATTTGAGTAGCCATGCAGTGTGTTAAATGCTGTGTTTGAAATCTTATAACTTTGGAATGGCTCAAGAAATGTGTCAGACAGAGGTAATCTGAATTACATTAATGTATAAGTCATAGAAAGGCTGGATCCAATTTTGTGGCCATGAGCAGTTGCCATTTTTAGCACATTTGGTATATAGGACACCTAAACATATACTGTATCTATTTGAAACAGAGAGAGCATATGGCACTTATTTTTTTAGGCTAATAAAAACAAATCTTTCAGGTTAAACCAGCGTTTATAGAAATTTAAGAATAAAAAAGATTATTAAATTACAATTCATTTGTAAGGGACACCTCTTTTGAAGACACTATGCATAGATAGCACATTTGCTAACACATTTCCCCTTTACTACTTTAGTTCTGAGATATTTTCTTTTTCAATCCACTATTGGAGTGCAGAATTTTCCAATGCAATACACATGGTAGAACCATTTTGACAAAGCTGAATAACACTATCTTATATGTTAGTTGTTAAAGGGATAGAAAACGTCAATACTGAAAGGTGCATGAGTACTTTTCAATTTTGAAATATACTATTAGCAAAGTGTAGAGGACAAGGATCAAACACCACTTCTCAGAGAGATGGAGGTGGTGTGTATTGCATCAGCGAAAAGTTAATTTGTGTCACAAAAGCCACTGCCAACTCTCTGAGAAGTTGTTATGTTTGAAAGCTGGTGCACGGGGCACTCACGGCATATGTGCATATGCCACTGAAAACAAGTAATAACTTTAAATAGAAGCATTTTTTGCTAATGGACATTTGTTACAAAAATGTGTCTATTTAATTTAATTTAAGTGCACCTCTGCTTATATCAATTTTGTCTTTTCTATCCTTTGAATTAGGTTTATTTTTTTGTTAAAAACTTGATTGGATTTGAGCTACTATGTTGCTGCCAAGCCTTAAAGGGACATGAAACCCAAACCATTCTTTCATGATTCAGACAGAGAATACAATGTTAAACAACTTTCAAATGTACTTCTATTGCCTAATTTTCTTCATTCTCTTGGTGTCCTTTGTTGAAAAGCATACCTAGTTGGCTCAGGAGCTAGCTGCTGATTGGTGACTGTATAAATATACCTGTTATCATTGGCTTACTGATGTGTTCCACTAGCTCCCAGTGTATTGCTGCTTCTTCGATAAAGGATACCAAGCGAATGAAGCACAATTTATAATAGAAGTAAAATAATAATAACACCATCTAATAAAAACTATTGAAAAAAATATTGCACAAAAAAATGTATAAGGGTTCAAACATTTGATATCTCAGTTTTTAGAATAAAAAAGGCGGCAAACGGCTTTAAGATAGAGATAATACATATACATGTGTACATACATAGGTGTGTATATATATATATATATATATATATATATATATATAAGTGCATTGGAGCCCTTTGCAATAAAGTAGCTGAAAACAGGAAAAATCATATTTATGCTCTATTCATATTAAGTAAAGTGTTTAACTATGTATTTACTATAAATATTTCACATTCCAATATTCTGCAAATAATTATTTTTAAATAGATAATCCTATATATATAAATATATATATATATATATATATATATATATATATATATATCGCTGTATATATCTATACCTATATATAAACATGTGTGTGTGTGTATATATATATATCCCTGTATATATCTATACCTATATATAATCATGTGTGTATATATATATATATATATATATACACACACAGTATATTGTACCAAAATACCATCAGATATATGTAGAAATATGTATTTATGAATAAATAGAG
This sequence comes from Bombina bombina, assembly GCF_027579735.1. Lineage (NCBI taxonomy): Eukaryota > Metazoa > Chordata > Amphibia > Anura > Bombinatoridae > Bombina > Bombina bombina. Next base: position 1,149,200,745 of record NC_069501.1, on the reverse strand, counting down.
CATATGCAGCTATGTGCAGAACATTCGGATGTGAAATATTCATATTTTCATGTTAGGTTAGCGCACATGAGAATATACATTCAGGTTAGCTCCGCAGGGAGGGTGTTTTTCTCCACTTTTTTTTGCTCCGTTTACTTCTATGGGGTAATAGACTGTTTGCGCGCGTCGGGTTAGCGAGCGTGATAACTTTTTACTTTTAACTTGTAATTCAAGCGCAACCTGACTCCCACAAAAAGTTTACTTCTTGCGCAATTAGTGCTCTAGCGAAAGCACTAAATAACGCTCCACTCATAATCTGGTCATAAATATATTCCAGCAGGTGAAATGGATCATTGGAAATATATTAAAGGGGAGAAAAAAAATTGAAAGTATACTGTCCTTTTAAGGGAAATGTAATATTTGTGAAATCAAACAACACTATAATTTAACTAAGAAGCATTAATAGTCTATGAATTCAATGATGGGAAAATAATTTGTTTAGTTGAAATTATTCACAAAGTCCACATAGTTAAAACAACATGGGTCCATAGTCTAAATGAAAAATATGCTCTGTTGAGATTTCTTTAAAAATCAGTGGCATATGCATAGATATGTATAGCATAACATTGAAATAAAAACATATATATATATATATATATATATATATATATATATATATCCATAAAGAATTGCATGAGTTGTCAGTTGCTGCTGTTTACTGTAGATAATTTAATTTCTGTTTCTAAACTCATGATTACATTCTGCTTCAAACAAGATACTGTCTTTAATGTGTTCTTCATAGCACACATTTTAATAGGTTGCTAAAAATAGCTGTGCTGTATTCCAGTAAAATATTACTGCTGAAATCGAGCAGGGAGCAGTGGAGAAACCTATGCATTGTGTTCTGTACAGCTGCTGTTTGCTGACTTATTCGTTCTTGGCAAAAATTTCAACACAGGAGAACAAATATTACTATTCCCTAATGTTTCCTGTTTGAAGCAGTGAAATAAGATAGATCAAATAAGCACTGTTGCACATATTGCATGCCAGAGATATATGTCAATGCTTAGAAGTTATGCATTATCCTTACCGTAACATTTATATTATGCAGTAAATATGTAAATAGTTTAGTGCTGTAAATGGGGCTCTTTATTTTCTTTCTTTTTTTCTTTTGGCAAAGCTACACACACTATATATATATATATATATATATATATATATATATATATAATATGTGTGTGTGTTTTGTTATGCATTTAATTTATATTTAATAATTAACCTGCAGATGTTATTAATCAAATGACTGGTTTAGTCAATTTGAAGCATTTTGAAAACCTGGGTCCAAAGCACGGCATTTTAGCTTCTCTAGGGAGTGTGGGACAAAGCACAATTTTTACACAAAAGCAAGATATGTTAAATGACCCTTCAATACCAAAGCAATTCTGAACTCATATAACTCTTCAGATGGAGAAGTAGGTTTTAGCCCAATTAATTCTAAAACACCTTTTAAAATTGCTAGTATTATCTGAATACTCAAGATGAATGTATTGTCATTTTTATATTCTGTAAGCTAATGTGTCTTAAAAATATAAACAAATGATTTATTAAAAATGTCCCCCTTGTTATCAATCTTTATTAGTACAAATAAATAAATAAATAAACATTTAATTAAACTAGGGTAAATCTTCATATATAGCTAGAACTTACATTTAATTAATGACCATCATTTTCCTGCTACAGAAAACTATTTTTTTTTTATCTATAATCCCTTTATGCACATTATTTTTATGTACAAGCTGCTTATTTCCGCATTTTATTTTCATTTAGTTCTGTTAGACAATAAAGCTTTTCCATATGACTAATTCTGTCATAAGAAATCCAAAGCAGGTTGCCACACATTGCATTATATGTGCCTAGATAATAAGTCTGGTGAGCCCAGTGCCAGCATTAAATGTCATCTCATCAGTATTCACATACTTAAGTCTGTCAATACATGAATGCATTTTACTTCTATTATTCAATTTGCTTCCTTCTCTTGTTATCCTTCGCTGAAAGGTTTATCTAGGTAAGCTCAGGAGCAGCAAAGAACTATGTGCAGCCTCCAATCAGCGGCTCCTGAGCCTATTTTATATGCTTTTCAACAAAGTATATCAAGAGAATGAAGCAAATTAGATAATAGAAGTATATTAAAAAGTTGTTTAACATTGCATGCTCTTTCTGAATCTTAAAAGAAAAAATCTGGGTTTCATGTCCCTTTAATAATAATATTTAATAATATTGTCAGCTGGCTGAGCATCATGGGAAATGTAGTTCCAAAACCTCTGTAGAGCCAAGTTTGAGAATGTCTGATTTATAGTTTGTACTTTTGCACTTTTGTTTAAGGACAAATTCTAATTACACTCCTAGTATGGCTGCTCTGCCTTCTTGGACACTTACAGTTTTAAAACAGATGCCCTGATTGCAAGTGTAGTGTCCCCACAGTGAAATTAAACAGCAGCAGTCTGTGCAATTTGTCTTCTTTTAATACTTAGATATTCTCAGTATGCATGTACTGCATTATTTACTCTTATACTGCTCTGTCACTTATTCCTGAAAGACCAAAAAAAAATATTGAAACTGGACAAATGATCAAGACAAAATAGGAGAGGATGATATCCAAAAAATGGAAAATGTGTAAGATCTATATTATATTACTTGTCGCTGTTTTCTATAAAAACGTAGTGATTTTGATTTATGTGCAGTATAGATTGTGCACATATATTCATATCAAGATGTACCTTTACGAATTCCGTTCCTTTTATCACACTGTGCTCGGCAGGGCATATTTTAATGTGCCTCTAAGAACAGATGTGAAGTCATAATTTACCAACTGTTCCTTGAATTTCTGATTTAAAATATTTGAAAATTTTATTGGGAAAATACTTTCAAAATTTTTTACAGCTATGTCTAAACCATATACTGTACTTGTCAAAATATTAAATTACAGCATTTAATCAAAATTAAAAAGCAAAATGTAAATTAGTGATTTTTTTTCCTTCTTTTTAAATGCACCCTCACGTCCCAAAACTCTAATTTTAAGTGGGAAAATTTGCTAATGGTTGTTTGTCTTCCTTCCTAGGCTGAGCACTGGCAGTGGAATCACTGTGCATTCAACTAAAACTTCTTATGGAGGAGGAGCTGCACTAGGTGGAGGAGGTGGTGCAGGAGCTGGCCTGGGAGGTGGTTTTGGTGGTGGTCTTGGTGGTGGTTTTGGCGGAGGTCTTGGCGGAGGACTTGGCGGAGGTCTTGGTGGAGGTCTTGGCGGAGGTCTTGGCGGAGGTCTTGGCGGAGGACTGTCTGGATTTGGTAGTGGATTAAGCTTCAGTGGAAGTGGTGGACTCGGAGGTCTTAGTCTTGGAGGTGGACTATCGAGTAGTATTGGAGGAGGTTTTCTAGGAAGCCTGAATGCAAGCTCAAGTAAGTTTATGTTTCATTTTAAAAATATATAAGTCATATTAGATACATGCACAAAACTTCTACTATAAATACTTGATAATATTTTATACAATAAAGTGTATTTAATAAATGTGTGTGTTTGTTGATAATATAATATATTTTATAAAGGATGGGTTGTGTATAAAATTAAGTTATACTTAAGTCAAGGGAGTAACTTTAAAAACTCTCCAGTTTGGAGTGAAATCAGTATGCAGACATCTCAGGGGCAGAACTCTGCAAATTCTCTAAGAAAAATAAAGTCAACACTGAAATTCCAGAAAGAAAAGTGCTGCCTCTCTTAGAAACGAATTCTAATTGTAACAAAACTCTGATTTGATGTAGTGCAGCAGTATAATGAAATGGCCTCTCCTTCACATGTGACCTTGTAGATACAGAAAAATTTGCCTTTCTAGAATCGTGTGAGGTATCTCATGGCACATGTTAGATAATCTGGCCTGAGTGGGAAGCTTTAAAGAATCAGGATAAAACCAGTGCACCATTAACATAATTAATAAGCATTGGCTAGGCATATGAATTCCGATTATTCACGATGATCCGAATGCGTAAGAAGGTGGACACTCATGACATTCAACTCTTTTCGAAGCCGAATATATTCTTGTGAAAATGCAACACACTAAGATCTGGATTTGCACAGATCTAAGCGTGTTGAAATGCGGGTTGAACTCCTAAATAGATATGGCTCAGAAAAAAAAACGAATGCCGCAAGCAGCCATCTTCTTACACTTTTAGTTCATCACGAATGATCCAAATGACCAGGCCTAGCATTAACCATGTAGCTTAATTACTTAATACTGTGACTTCAAAAGCTTAATGGGTATAAACTGATTGTTGTGTGACATGCATTTATATATTTTTTTTTATCTTTCAGTATCCACATCTACTGCCTTTTGAAGAACGTCAGTTGTCAATGTCTGAGATATCACTCACCCAGTGACAGATTAAAACTACTAGATTTTCAACACGCAATATTTTAAATCTGCACTTGTCAAGTGTCCCAGAAGACAATCCATGCTTTAAAAATCTTTACTTCATATTTTCTAATATTTTGTGTTTGTGTGAACTGTATGGTTTTAAAAATTTCCTCTAAGTAATCTTGGGGAACTAAGAGGTACTTTTTTCTGTCTGTTTCTCCATACTGACCATCTATTTTCAACAGCATGAAAGATAAATTATACATATAACCCCAAGTCTGCCACATACATCTCTAATTACAGAACTGATGGAAGTATGGCTTATTGGGGATATCTCACTGTGCTATAAATTGCTGAAATGAAAAGGACAGAACTATATATGTCAGACTTAAAGTGTGTGATAATGAAAACACAGTATATGTGATAACTGTGATCGACATACTGCCAAGTTTTGAAAATGTGCAATTTCAAAGATAACAAGTATTATTTCTGTTAAAGGAGTTTATTACAATCTCTTAAAGGGTCCTTTTAGTGAGGCATTTAGCAGATTCTGCCATTGTGGTTGAAGCTGTTTTTAAACTTGCAAAGAAATATCAAATTAAAAGCATTTCTTTAAATATTCACCTGTGTATGTATTTATTTGTGTCTGTATTATGGATTAGAGCTGTGGATATTCAAGCATTTTTAAGAACACTAGATCAAATATATGAGTCTATTTGCTATTAAAGGTGTATATACAAAGGGAAAAAATATGAATTTAAATAATATACAGTATATATATATATATATATATATATATATATATATATATATATATATATATATATATATATATATATATATATATATATATATACAGTATATACACACATAATGTATATATAGCTAGCTAGCCAGAAATCCCATATAAATAGCTAGCAGACCCCATAAAGAACAATAAAGAGTAAAAGTTTTTTTGTGTGAACAAACACTAACACTACACCTCCTAATTGCCAGAAATACTCCCACTTGTGACTGGTGAATTCCAAAAAGAATTAAAATGATTAGACAAGGTTTAAAGGTGTGCTTGAAAAAGCGGTTTTGAACTAAAATTATACTCAAAATTTAAGGAATAATTCTTATATCTTAAAGTAATATTTTACTATTATATTTGGAAATCTTGGACACACAATTTTTCTCTTATGTTTTTAAGCATTTAGCCTTACGTTTTAAAGCCTTTGACCTTCTGCAGAGACTGTGTCTTAATGAAGGTTATTTTGTAACAACTCTTTTTTATTGAACTTAACACATAACAATTATTTTAACATATTAAGCAAACATTTTTTTATTTTAAATTGTTACCCTTTAATACCGGTATCACATGTATGTATGTATGTATGTATGTATTTTTAAAACTTTAGTAAAATGTTACTTTCAGATATACAACATTTTTCTTCAAACTTTGAGTATAATTTTAGTTCCAAAACACTTTTTAGAGCGCCAATAAAGAACAATACCAGGTATAAAGCCAGTAATCTAAGATAAAAAGAGAAATTTATGTAATATAAAGAAGTAAATGTAAACCACATACAACACAGACTAATTGGATTGTCAGAAATTCTACATATATAAAGTATACAGGTACATAGCTAGGTAGTATCATGTACACTGAGAGGTATATAAAGCCAGAAGTCACAGGATTATTTAGCCTACTATTTCACAGAGGGCAGGTAAGGTAAATAATAAACAATCGCTAGCAAATAACCAGTCATCACAATTAAAGTTGGAAGGTTTATAGCAAGTGATCCCTCATGGGAGGACAGATACATAGCCAAAATCTAAATATAAAAAAGAAGGTAGAGAGTTAGTGATATCATGTAATCTCACGGCTCTGTCCCTCCAAGGGCAGACATATAGCCAAAATTCTACAAATCCTGCAATAAGGTAGATAGTTAGTGATATACAATCTTATTGAAAGGTATATAGCACATAATCACTCACGGTGGGGGGGGGGGGGGGGGCAGATATATAGCCAAAATATACATATTCAGTAAGAAGATAGAGAGTTATTGATACAGTCTCACTACTCTGACCCCTTTTTTTCTAGATCATTCAAACACCACCCCTTTTCTGTTCTTTATGACTTTCCTACCATCCCTGGTAACATGGTCTTCAGAGCAGAGCTATTAGGTAATCCCCAGAGTGCTATAAATGTAGTCTATCCCAGATATGGTCACCCAACCTATCTGCCAGTTTTTTGTCTAAACTCTTTTTACTACATAGCACCTTCTTTCTCAACCGTACTAATGTGTAAAATGCACATAAGTCATTTATGAATAGAGGGGATAATTTTATTTCATTTTAAGTAGTGCCATTGGACACCTTTTTTGTTCTATTAGGTAATATGTCCCAGGACATACTTGAAAACGAGAGAAATCTCAATGTATCCTTCCTGGCAAAATATTTTATAAATAAATAAATAAATATTCAGCAAATAACAAGTAAGAGGGATTATTATTTTTTTGTGACCACATAGAAAATGATCTTCCTACTGGCACCGTGTAGAATGATTTGTTTGGAATACAGGCTTTAAAAAAGTATATATAACCTGGCGATACCACTCTTTATCATTCATATACTAATGTAATAAACATAACTTTTAATTAACAATATCTAAAAACAACCAGCAAGCAGTTTTATACTAGGCTTAATCTCTTATTCAATAGAAGGTAAATTGCTAAACCACAAACAGCTGCAAGATCAGTTACATTTATTCTTTAAAAATCTATTTTACTAAATTAGAGAGTTACCCAGTATAAACACCGCTACAGTATCATTAGATGTTTTTAATGACCAGTACGCTGGAACCATGGCATCAGCTCAGGGGGTGAGTTGAGCAGATACAAAGTGACAAAATAATAAAACAAAGAAGCAAACGTGTATTGCCCGTGAGCAGGGCTTTCTAAATGCACTGAAATAATAGATACAGGTGTCTCATCAATATGTATGTAGGAGTTGTATTTTCACGTAGAGAAGTGATAAAAAATAAGTAAAAAAATTAGCATATGTTATTAATGTTTAACCCCTTAATGACCGGACCATTTTTCAATTTTCTTACCCTTAATGACAATGGCTATTTTTACATTTCTGCTGTGTTTGTGTTTAGCTGTAATTTTTCTCTTACTCATTTACTGTACCCACACATATTATATACCGTTTTTCTCGCCATTAAATGGACTTTCTAAAGATACCATTATTTTCATCATGTCTTATAATTTACTACAAAAAAAATAATAAAATATGAGGAAAAAATGGAAAAAAAAACACTTTTTCTAACTTTGACCCCCAAAATCTGTTACACATCTACAATCACCAAAAAACACCCATGCTAAATAGTTTCTAAATTTTGTCCTGAGTTTAGAAATACCCAATGTTTACATGTTCTTAGCTTTTTTTGCAAGTTATAGGGCCATAAATACAAGTAGCACTTCGCTATTTCCAAACCACTTTTTTTCAAAATTAGCGCTAGTTACATTGGAACCCTGATATCTGTCAGGAATACCTGAATATCCCTTGACATGTATATATTTTTTGTTAGAAGACAACCCAAAGTATTGATCTAGGCACATTTTGGTATATTTTATTCCACCATTTCACCGCCAAATGCGAGCAAATAAAAAAAAACTTTACATTTTTCACAATTTTAGGTTTCTCACTGAAATTATTTACAAACAGCTTGTGCTATTATGGCACAAATTGTTGTAAATGCTTCTTTGGGATCCCCTTTGTTCAGAAATAGCAGACTTATATGCCTTTGGCATTGCTTTTTGGTAATTAGAAGGCCGCTAAATGCTGCTGCGCACCACACGTAAATTATGCCCAGCAGTGAAGGGGTTAATTAGGTAGGTTGTAGGGAGCTTGCAGGGTTAATTTTAGCTTTAGGGTAGAGATCAGCCTCCCACCTGACACATCCCACCCCCTGATCCCTCCCAAACAGCTCTCTTCCCTCCCCCACCCCACAAATGTCCCCGCCATCTTAAGTACTGGCAGAAAGTCTGCCAGTACTAAATAAAAGGAGTTTTTTTTTTTTTATAAAAAAAATAAAATATTTTAGCTGTGATGGACTCCTGCCTTAGCCCCAACCTCCATGATCCCCCCCCCCCAGCTCTCTAACCCTCTCCCCTATCTAATTGCGGCCATCTTGGGTACTGGCAGCTGTCTGCCAGTACCCAATTTGCCCAAAAACAAAAGTATTTTTTGCTCTTTTGCTTTTTTTTTGGGGTTTTCTGTAGTGTAGCAGCCCCCCACAATACCCCTACCCCCTCCCCCTCCCAGATCCTTTTATATTATTTAAAAAAAAATCTTTCCCCCCCCCCTTCCCTCCTCATTGGTGTCAGTGGCCAGGTAATGCGCGCACGCGCGCACACGCACGCGCGCCTCCCGCACGCTCCCGGCACCCGGCGTGCACATTGCACTTCTAGGAACCGGATGCCGGGTAGCGATGGGCCGCCCACCCGCCTCCCTGTTGCGCTCCCACCCACCAACGAACCAGCACCATCGCTACCGGTGCAGAGAGGGCCACAGAGTGGCCCTCTCTGCATCGGAGTCTTCTAAAAAGGTATTGCAGGATGCCTCCATATGGAGGCATCACTGCAATACCCTGAGAGCTGCTGGAAGCGATTGCGATCACTTCCAGCACTCTCTTAGACAACTGACGTACCAGGTACGTCCATTGTCATTAACTACTTGTTAATGCATGACGTACCTGGTACGTCAGTTGTCATTAAGGGGTTAAGTCCCATTAGAAGATAGAGGCACTAGTTGTCTAAGTACATGACACTTACTTGACATAGCTCCCTTTATTATTGATGGTCCTTAGTGGTGAATTGCTGGTCTGGGGGTACTCCAGGAGGGTATGTTGGGTTGAAATCACTTATGTCTCTGTGTAAGTGTATTACCTCTTTTTCTTCTGATACCTCTTAAAGGTACATGAAACCCACACATTTTGTTTCATGATTTAGACAGAGCACACAAATTTAAACAACTTTCCAACGTACTTCTTTTATCTAATTTGCTTAGTTCCCTTTGTATACTTTGTTTAACCCCTTAACGACCGACAACGTACAAGGTATGTCCTCTAAAAAAATACCCTTAACGACCGAGGACGTACCCTGTACGTCGTCAGTCTGTAAAGCAGCTGGAAGCAATCCAGATCGCTTCCAGCCGCTTTCCGGTTATTGCAGGATGCCTCGATATTTAATGTCCCTTTAACCCTGGTTTGTGGCTACTGGGGTTTTATACACAATAGTTTCGGCTTGTTTTCCTTTGTTTTATTTTATTATATACTCAAAATGTGACTGAAGTGTAGCACTTTGCTCTATAGATTACTTGAAGAACCAGCTTTGGATTTCTAAAAGCACTGTATTGTTTTTAATACATTTGCTATTTGACTATATAATTGATGCTTGTTTTATACGGTCTGTTTTGGAATTTTGACTTTTGGGCATTGTGTTTGTACTTGAGAAAAAAAAGCAATATTAGATACAAAAATGTGTATAAATTGTGCACAAATAAATATGTCAAAGAAAAGTCCAAAAGTATTATCTTATTGGTACTTGTTAAAACAGAGAGAGAGAAACAACAATAAAGGAAAAGGACAGAACATATTGAGCCAGATTACGAGTGGAGCGCAAACGTTTGTGGATCAGTGATACCGGGTTTTCGTGATCACTTGTGCACAGATTAAGTTGCGTTTGTATTGCAATCACAGGAGCGCAATGCAAGTTAACGCTTGTCGGATTAGCGGGTCCTCAAAGCTGTGGTTAATTGTTTTGCAAAACACATTAAAAATACATTAAAAAGTACATTTATAATAATAACACCATCTCATAAAAAAATAAAAAATATTGCACGCAAAAGCTATATGTGCTCAAAGATATGTGGTCTCAGGTGTTAGAAAAAAAAAGACAAGCAAAGGGCTTTAACATTGAGATACATACATATAAATCTCTAAAGATGTATATGTATGTATTTATATATGTCTATATATGTGTACAGATGTATTTATGTATTTACAGTATATGTGCATATATGTATTTACAGACATATCATGTAAACACATAAATACATATGTACACATATATAGAATTGCATTGGAGCCCTTTGCAGTTAAAGGGATAACCCCAAATGTTTTCTTTCATGATTCAGATCAGATTTTAGATGATTTCTGAAAAGCAGGAATAAAAGCATGGGAGCCATTTTTGGTTTAGAACCTGGGTAGTGCTTACTGATTGGTGGCTACATTTATCAATCAGCAAGCGCTACCCAGGCGCTGAACCAAAAATGGACCGGCTTCTAAGCTTACATTACTGCTTTTTTTAAATAATGATACCAAGAGATCGAAGAAAAATTGATAATAGGAGTAAATTAGAATGTTGCTTAAAATAGCATTCTCTGTCCGAATCATGAAAGAAAAAAGTTGGCTTTAGTTTCCCTTTAAGTAGATGAAAACATGAAAAATCATATTTATGCAATATTCATATTTAATAAAGTGTTATACTGTGTATTTACTGTAAATATGTTCACATTTCAATGTTCTGCACATATTATATATATACCTGTATATATATATATATACTGTATATATATCTGTGTTTATCTATACCTACATATAATTATGTATATACAGTATATATATATATATATATATATATATACACACAGTATATAGGTATAGACATATATTGTACTAAAAAAACCATCATATGTAGAAATATTTATTTCTGAATAAATAGAACATATTCTGCTATGTGAAGAATATTGGAATGTGAAATATTCATATTTTTGTGTTGGGTTAACGCTCTGGAAAATATCAGTATGGGTTTGCACGCGAGTCGGGTGTTTTTTTTTCCTATTGCCTTCTATGGGGGAATAGGTCATCGCAATACCAGTGCAACATGACGCACGCAAAAAATTTACTTTGAGCGTAATTGTGGTTCCAGGTTCATTCAGATTTTTCTATAGATTAGACTGGCAATCATTAATAATACCCAACATTTTAAATACATGTGTTAAATAGTTTTTGACTGGTAACTTTTTATTTGTTTTATGCTAGCGTATTCTCCCACAGCCTAAAAGGGTTTGCCACTGAAACAGGATTGGGAGATAAGACAAAACTTCTGATGCCTGTGATAAAAATCAAGCAAAATCTGAGTATTATTTGAAGATACAGTTACACTTAAATATATTAATATCAATATTTTAGTGTCACTATATATTCCAAAAACTTCCGGTTGCATAAAAAATGTAAATGGACCTTTATTTCATGTATTCCACAAGTCCAACAATAAACAAATAACGTGTTAACTGATTTATATTAGTATTCAAGTGACTTAGGCATGAAAAATATCAGTACTTCTTTCTGAATTCATATAAAAGTGAACTTGAAAAAATGATAAGAAAAAAGAAAATTTATGCTTACCTGATAATAATTTTTTTTTTTTTTGACACAAGACCATGGATTATCTTAATTACTAATGGGATATTCACCTCCTGGTCAGCAGGAGGAGGCATAGAGCACCACAGCAGAGCTGTTAAATAGCTCCTCCCATCCCTCGCACTCCAGTCATTCGACCGAAGTTAGGAAGAGAAAGGAAAAGACAAGGTGCAGAGGTGTCTGAAGTTTACAATAACCCAAAACCTGTCTTACAAGAAAAGGGCGGGCCGTGGACTCATCGTGTCAAAAAGAAATACATTTATCAGGTAAGCATAAATTTTCTTTTCTTTTTTAAGACACAATGAGTCCACGGATCATCTTAATTACTAATGCAATTCAATACCCAAGCTAGAGTACACAGATGATATGGGAGGGACAAGACAGGGAACCTAAACGGAAGGCACCACTGCTTGAAAAACCTTTCCCAAAAACAACCTCAGTCGAGGCAAAAGTGTCAAATTTGTAAAACTTTGAAAAAGTGTGAAGAGAAGACCAAGTTGCAGCCTTGCAAATCTGTGCTACAGAAGCTTCATCTTTGAATGCCCAAGAGGATCAACAGCCCTCGTGGAATGAGCTGTAACTCTCTCAGGAGGCTGCTGACCAGCAGTCCCATGCAAAACGTATGACGCTCGACAGTCAAAAAGAAAGAGAAGTAGACGTAGCTTTCTGTCCCTTGCGTCTGCCTGAGAAAACCACAAAGAAGACTGACAAAAGTCCTTAGTCTCCTACAGGTAAAACTTTAAAGCACGGATCACATCCAAATTGTGCAAAAATTTTTCCTTCTTAGAAGAAGGACTAAGACACAAGGAAGGCATTTTTAAAATGTTATCTCCCTGTAATGGGAATTAAACCTGTGTTGTCAAAGTCTTAAGCTGTTGCTCTAACCATTATACTAATTCAGAGCACACCACAATTTCCTGATTAATGTTCCGATCAGAAACAACCTTAGGAAAAAATCCTAATTTAGTACTTAAAACTACCTTATCTGCATGGAAAATAAGATAAGGAGACTCATACTGTAATGGTGAGAGTTCTGACACTCTCCGAGCAGAAGAAATAAAACCTTCCAAAATAACAACTTAATATCTAAGGAATGCATAGACTCAAACGGAGCCCTTTGAAGAACATTGAGAACTAAAGTAAGACTCCATGGAGGAGTAACTGGTTTGAACACAGGCCTGATCCTGACCAAGGCCTGACAAAAAAGATTGTACATCTGGGACATCCGCCAGATGTTTGTATAACAAAATAGATAAGGCCGAGATTTGACCCATTAGGGAACTCGCCGAAAAACCTTTCTCCAAACCTTCTTGGAGAAAAGACAAAATCCTAGGAATCCGAACTCTACTCCATGAGTAGCCCTTGGATTCACCCCAGTAAAAATCCTTCTAGTTACAGGTTTACAAGTCTGAATCATGGTCTCTATGACCGAATCAGAAAACCCCCGCTTGGATAAAATTAAGCGTCCATTCTCCAAGCAGTCAGCTTCAGAGAAACTAGATTTGGGAGAAGGAAGGGACCCTGAATTAGAAGGTCCCTCCTCAACGGAAGTCTCCTAGGGGGCAGAGATGACATTTCCACCAGATCTGCATACCAAATCCTGCGAGGCCAAGCCGGAGCAATTAGGATCACCGACACCCTCTCCCGCTTGATTCGAGCAATGACTCAAGAAAGAAGCACAAGCGGAGGAAATAGGTATGCTAGATTGAAGGTCCAAGGGGCCGTTAGAGCATCTATCATCTACCCGTGGATCTCGACCCGTATATCGGGAGCTTGGCGATCTGCCGCGACGCCATGAGATCTAACTCTGGCTGACCCCACTTGAGAATCAGACTGGAAAACACTTCCGGATGGAGTTCCCACTCCCCCAGATGAAAGGTCTGCTTGCTCAGAAAATCCACCTCCCAGTTGTTCACCCCTGGGATGTGGATCGCAGACAGACAGCAAGAATGAGCCTCTGCCCACTGAATTAGTGTGGCAGCCTCTGTCATCGCCAAGGAACTCATTGTTCCTCCCTGATTATTGATGTAGGCCACTGATGTTATGTTGTCCATAATCCTTGAGCCTTTAGGGAGCCCCAGACTTCTCCCCACCCTAGAAGGCTGGCATCGGTTGTCACAATCACCCAAGATAGGCTGCGAAAGCATGTTCTCTGGGAAAGATGATCAAGAAATAACCACCATTGAAGAGAGTCCCTTGTCTACTGCTCCAGTAGAAGCCTGGGGGACAAGTCCGATAATCTCCTTTCCATTGTCTCAGCATGTTCAACTGCAGAACCCTGAGCAAACAGAATGATGTCCATAGCCGCCACCATCAGCCCGATTAACTTCATGCACTTCATGAGTCGATAATCTTTGATTTCCTGACTTCTGTCAGAAATATCTTCATAAACAGAGAGTCTATTATGGTTCCTAGGAAAGTCACTCTTGTGTGTGGAACTAAGGAACTCTTTCAAAATTCACCTTCCAGCAGTGGGATCTTAGGAAGGACAACACCAAGTCTGTGTGGATCTTGCTAGCTGAAAGGATGGCACCTGAACTAGAATGTCGTCCAGATAAGGCGCCACTGCAATGTCCCTTGACGAAGCACCGACAACAGAGATCCCAGGACCCTTGTGAAGACTCTGAGGGCTGTGGCAAGACCAAAAGGGAGAGTCACAAACTGGCAGTGTTTGTCGAGAAAAGCAAACCTTAAGAACTTGTGATGATCCCTGTGAATGGGAACGTGCAGATATGCTTCCTTTAAATCCACCGTGGTTATAAATTGACCCTCTTGGATTAATGGAAGGATGGAACAAATAGTTTCCATCTTGAAGGATGGAACCCTGCGAAACATGTTTAGGCTCCTGAGGTCTATAATTGGTCTGAAGGTTCCCTCCTTTTTTGGGAACCACGAATAGATTGGAATAAAACCCCAGTCCCTGTTCCAGAATTAGAATGGGAACAATCACTCCCAGAGTGGAGATGTCTCTTACACAATGTGAGAATGCCTCTCTTTTCATCTGGTCTGCAGATAATCTCGAAATTAGAAACATGCCTCTGGGAGGAAAAACCTTGAACTCCAATTTGTATCCCTGAGACACAAATTTTATTGCCCAGGAATCCTGGACATCCCGAACCCAGGCTTGAACAAAGAAGGAAAGTCTGCCCCCTACAAGATCCGTTCCTGGATCAGGGGCATGCCCTTCTTGCCATCTTTGATTCAACAGCAGGCTATTTTGATGTTGTTTAAATTCTTAAAATTTCAAAAGAGATTATTTCCATCAAGCGAGGTCTCAACAAGGTCTTCCCCTTGTAAGGAATCGCTAAAAGATTAGACTTAGAGCATACATCCGTAGAATAAGGCTTTAACCATAAGGCTCCGTGAACTGGAACAGAGAAAACTGAAAACAATGCTCCCTGAAAACTTGAAGGGAAGAATCGGAAAGAAAGGAAGAAGCAGATTCTAAAGCTTGTACCCTGAGTTAGTAGCATCAGACAACGCATAAAAATAATATGTCGTCACCCTAGTGACGGAAAAAAGTACACAGCTGGTTGCCGTTGAAAACCCTGTTGTACCTATCCAATTTTTGGTTACATCGCGGCTAATCCTCCTTAAGAGACTCAAGGCGCCGCTCATTCTATCAACCTCGAAAAGAGGAAAGACTGAGTAAACCTTCCCGGGGAAACTTGCAACCCTCGGTTTGCTACAGTGCAAAGTAGTCACAGTGCATTAGTATGCCGAGCTAGCTTCCAGCTAGCTCCAACTATCCTCTAAGGGTATAGTAGTTCTCTTAGATAGGCTGGAAACTACCCTTTCCACCCTAAGAATGGTTGCCCAGCCACCTTATCTGAGTCGGCTATGGGAAAACTCTTTTTAAACATAGGGAGTGCGGACTTGCATTCCTTATAAATTACTGGGCACACTAGGATAGATTACACCGGCAGTGTTGGAGATGCCCAGGGTAGCTAAAACCTACTAAAGTAACAAAAGGAGGTGTTTAAGCTCAAAAAACTGAAAGAAAAACAACCTCAGATCAAATAAAGATATTATTCCATCTGATTCTGAGAATTCTTTCTCAGATAATCCCGAGGTATCGTCCCCCTTCAGGTAACAGGGAAGAACTACTCAGAATAGCAAATACTGTATGATTCCTAAATGATTGAAAAAAAATTCTCTAGTAATGTTTTCTACCTTATGGAAAAAAACATATAATGTATGATACGCAGAGTAACTCCAGGAGGGGTGTGAGAGGAATTGAAGGGCACTGCAAGTGGGCTATAACATTCTGTGAGACACTACAGGAGAAAATTCTGGCATAGATTGACCATTGTCAACAGACTCCTAGAAAGCAAAAGCCTTGGACAGTGTAGGTTCAGAAAAAGAGAGAAATTTTTCAATAACAATTTACACATAAAAAACGTTACTGTCTCTTTAAATTTAAAAAAGTAACTCTTTATTTTTGTGTGTGGCCTTGTTCCATCCTAAGCTTCACAAAGGATGAATTAACCCCTTAAGGACCAGCGACGTACCCTGTATGTCACTGGCCTTTTTTTGGGACTTGATTGTTTTATAGCGCGGTCTTGCCAGCAGCATTGAGACTGCTCTATTCTACAAAGCCTGCTGGAGGGAGGGCATTGATAGCGTGTTCTTGCTAGACTTGTGCTATTATGTCCTGAAAAACCCCTTAACGACCAGTGACATACAGGGTACATTGTGGTCATTAAGGGGTTAAACAAATAAACATCTTAAATTCTTTTAACCCCCTTAATGACCACAACACTTTTCCATTTTCTGTCCGTTTGGGACCAGGGCTATTTTTACATTTCTGCGGTGTTTGTATTTAGCTGTAATTTTACTCTTACTTGTTTACTGTACCCATACATATTATATACCGTTTTTCTTTCTAAAGATACCATTATTTTCATCATATCTTATAATTTACTTTAAAAAATTTTATAAAATATGAGGAAAAAATGGAAAACATACTTTTTCTAACTTTGACCCACAAAATATGTTACATATCTACAACCACCAAAAAACACCCATGCTAAATAGTTTCTAAATTTTGTTATGAGTGTAGAAATACCCAATGTTTACATGTTCTTTGCTTTTTTTGCTATTTACAAACCACTTTTTTTTCTAAATTTGCGCCAGTGATGTGCAGTCACTAGAGGCAGGTGAGGCAGTGCTTTACCTCTCATATGGGCAAAAATAAATATTTTTTTTTATTGGCTTTAAAAAAATAAAAAAATTGCTATTTTTTTTCCCCAGCATTTTTTTTTTCACAGCTACATGTTGTGCAATGGAGAGGCACAAGCAGATCTGCCCACCTTTACACAAAATGCTGCGCCATCTACTGGATGAAAGTGGTTAAGATCATTGCATGGCCCATTATCTGCTTATTTGAGGCAGTCCCATTTGGGCTGACCCAATCCAGTGAGAGGCATTAGTAAGTGGAATTTAGGGTTGGGGCTGGATGTTAAATCATATAAAACAAAACAAAAACGGAAAAAAAACAACTTTAATTTATTTTGTTGCTGTCCTGTGAAGCTGACAGCTTTGCTAAAGTGAAAAAGAGAGTTCTGTTCTTCCCCTCTAAGTGCAGTGGAATGTTCCACTGTCACTTCCTGAATCCTTACAGAGCAGGAAAGGGAGAGAGGCAGAGAGAGCAGTGTTTCAGCCACATTTTATTGTAGTAAGTGCTGCAGCCGTAGATTTTACTGAAATGGATTCTGTTAGTGAAAATGATAATTTAATGAATGTGGTTTAGTGTTTTTGTTGAATTGTGTTCAGATACAGCTCATTAACAGGGGGACAGTAAGTGAGCATAACCCAATACTTACAGGAAGTCAAAGGGTCAATTCAAATTTAAATCCATCATTTAAAACCCAGAGTTTGAAGTTAAGTGTGCAGTGTCCACATTATTTAAATTAAAGTTTTTGACATTGAATATTGCTAAGCCTCCTTTTTCATGGTTATTTGATTTAATTAGGTACAAACTCCATATATGTTATGTCTGTTCAGTCAGAGGATGCAGTATCTATTTTTATTTTTCTCTGTGTCTCCATTTATTTAAAGACTGCTGTTAACTTGTAATTCACAAATCAATTGAAAGCTGTTGCATTGTGTTTTTAATATGTGCTGCTTTTATACAAGTTTATATTAATAAAAGGAGATAATGAGTCATTTAAAAAATATATGTAATTATTGCAGTTAAATGTTTTTAGAAATAATGCCACTGTAAAGTAACTGGTTGAACACATAGTCAAAGGGAGACATTTAAAATTAAACTTTCATGATTGAGGTAGAGCATGCTATTTTAATAGACTTTTCTAGTTATTTATATTTTGAGAATTAGCATCAACTGTTACTGGCCCCATGTCAGCAAATCAAATTAGTTTTTGAAAGGAACATGAAAGTCATAATTACATTTCCATCATTCAGATAGAAATTGCACACAAAAAAAAAAACTTTCTATTTTACTTTTATTATTATTATGTACTTCATTCTTTTGGTATCTTTTGGTGTCCTTTGTTGAAGAGCATACCTAAGTGGGATGTGCACGTGCATATGAACACCATATTGCAGCAGCTGTGTTGGCAGTATTGATAACTTTGTGTAAAACTTGTATGGTAAATTATTTCTATTTTTACAATACAGTAGTGAGTAGAGAAGAGATTGTGTATCATTCTAATTGCTTAGTAACTGGCACTGTGCCACAGAATTGTGTGAGTGGGTATGTGAGCAGAGTGTGTGTGGGTGTCAGTGAGCAGAGTATGTGTGCTTTATTCTCCAGGTAATCAATACATTTCCGATGAGCTCGTGCTTTAGTGCAGTGTTTATCAACAATGGTCCTCAAGTACCCCCAACAGGCCAGGTTTTCATTATAGCCAAATCAGTGCACATGTGAAGTAATCAGCTGATCAGTAACTCAGTGGTTACTAACTTGCTCTCACCTGATTATGTCACCTGTGCACTGGTTCAGCTATCATTTAAACCTGCCCTGTTGGGGGTACTTGTGGCCCTCTGTACATGTGTTTCTCCGGCGTATCATATCTAGTGCCTCACCAGCCTCTGACCTCACTGCACATCACTGATTTGCGCTAGTTACATTGGAACACTGATATCTGTCAGGAATCCCTGAATATCCATTGGCATGTACATATTTTTTTTTAGAAATCATCCCAAAGTATTGATCTAGACCCATTTTGGTATATTTCATGCCACCATTTCACCGCCAAATGCGATCAAATAAAACAAATTGTTCACTTTTTCACAAAATTTTTCACAAACTTTAGGTTTCTCACTGAAATTATTTACAAACAGCTTGTGCAATTATGGCACAAATGGTTGTAAATGCTTCACTGGGATCCCCTTTGTTCAGAAATAGCAGACATATATGGCTTTGGCGTTGCTTTTTGGTAATTAGAAGGCCGCTAAATTCTGTTGCGCACCACACGTGTATTATGCTCAGCAGTGCAGGGGTTAATTAAGGAGGTTGTAGGGAGCTTGTAGGGTTAATTTTAGCTTTAGTGTAGTGTAGTAGACAACCCCAAGTATTGATCTAGGCCCATTTTGGTATATTTCATGCCACCATTTCACCGCCAAATGCAATCAAATTTAAAAAAATAGTCAACTTTTTCACAAACATTAGGTTTCTCACTGAAATTATTCACAAACAGCTTGTGCAATTATGGCATAAATGGTTGTAAATTTTTCTCTGGGATCCCCTTTATTCAAAAATATCAGACATATATCGCTTTGGAGTTGCTTTTTGGTAATTACAACACGTGAATTATGCCCAGCAGTGAAGGGGTAAATTAGGTAGCTTGTAGGGAGCTTGCAGGGTTAATTTTAGCTTTAGTGTAGAGATTAGCTTCCCACCTGACACCTCAGACCCCCTCTTCCCTCCCCCACCCCACAATTTTCCCCGCCATCTTAAGTACTGGCAGAAAGTCTGCCA
Organism: Bombina bombina; assembly: GCF_027579735.1. Taxonomy (NCBI): domain Eukaryota; kingdom Metazoa; phylum Chordata; class Amphibia; order Anura; family Bombinatoridae; genus Bombina; species Bombina bombina. The sequence continues at coordinate 1,149,180,941 of NC_069501.1, read as the reverse complement.
GTACTAAAATAAAAGGTATCTTTTTTTTAAAAAAAATCTTTTTTTTAGCATATTTACATATGCTGTTGTGTAGGATCCCCCCGTTAGCCCCCAACCTCCCTGATCCCCCCAAAACAGCTCCCTAACCCTCCCCCTCTGACTTATTGGGGGCCATCTTGGGTACTGGCAGCTGTCTGCCAGTACCCAGTTTGCAAATAAAATGTTTTATTTTTTTATTTTTATTCCTTTTTTCTGTAGTGTAGCTTCCCCCCAGACCAATCCCCCACCCGCTCCCAGATCCTTTAGATTTATTTGTATTAAATATTTAACCCCCCTTTCTCCCACTTATAATAACAACATTTTCTGTAGTGCAGCAGTTCCCACCCGCTACCTCCCAGTGCACGCGCCCGCTTCCCCCGTGCACGTGCGCGTCCCCGTGTGCGCCCCCGGCGGTCCCGCCCCCCTTTCTGACATAGACCGCATCTATGGCTGCCCACCCGCCTCTCACTTCAGCTCCCACCCACCAACGGATGCGGCCATCGATGTCCGGTTCAGGGAGGGCCACAGAGTGGCTCTCTCTTCACCGGAGGGGTAAAATTTGTTATTGCAGGATGCCTCAATATGGAGGCATCCTGCAATAACCGGAAAGCAGCTGGAAGTGATCAGGATTGCTTCCAGCTGCTTTCCAGACCCAGGACGTGCAGGGTACATCCTTGGTCGTTAAGTGACTTTTTTTAGAGGACGTACCCTGCATGTCCTCAGTCGTTAAGAGGTTAATAAAGATAACATACAAAAAACTTTACTGTTTCTTTAAATTTTAAACTGTAACTTTTTATTCTTGTGCACAAAAAATGCGCCAGATTTGCACACAAATAAGCATTTATTTACACCTCAGATATAGCATGCTGAGGTGCTCATCCACCAGTACCCACTACTAAAAAGCCATACAACTCAGTGACACTTAGAACCTTGTGTTCCTATGCAAATCCGGAGCGCAGCTGTAGCGCTATCCGGAACTACCTAAATGATAGCAATGAGTACTGTGCCTAGTAAGGAAAAACAACACTTCCTCTTTCCTTCCGATGAACGGAATAAATGGACCAAGAGCCCTCTAAGTCGACTCAAACCTAGCTCCACCCCTCATGGGCGTGATAACCCTTAACTCTGATTTCCTATTGTTTAATGGAGCCCAGAGATCGGAAAATTGCGCCATTAAAAAAAAATAAATGGCGCCAAACATAACCCCGCCCATCATGGGCGTAACCACACACAATCTCCCGGTCACCATTAGTGTTTTTAGAGGTAGGCCACCGAGAGATAACTGAACCCTGCCTTGTAACACCTGGGGGCAAATTGTAGTACCGATGATAAGTAGTACACCAAGCATCACCCCTCCTGAGCCTTTTCATATTTTTTCCAACTCTGTCTAAGTGAATAAATACTCTTTATATAAGAGCCCCCAGATAAGCCATCTTCTATTCTCTCTCAGCCCCAGCACCTGATAGTAATAAGCTTTCACAGGATCCCCTTTCATACATACATAGGAGATATGTGTCCCAGTAAAGTGCTCCACTTCTTCTGTCCTGAATTTTTTCTTTACGTCAGACCCAGAATAAAAGTCAGCACTTACCTTTAAAATCTGCCCGACAGCAGGGCAGCTCAGCAGGTTTAAGAGGTCCTCTCCCTCCCATAGCCCTGTGGATAAAGATAAAGCCTGAGTAATCTTACTTAGGCCATCAGGATAAGGGCAGCATCAATGTATGGGAGGCGCAGTGAGAATTATGTCCCACAAGTTCCCATTGCTCTAAAGCCACCTAAAGCTCTACTGAAGAGACTGATATGGACTACGGCTACACCCTAGAACAAAGCAGCACACTCTGGCACTACTATAAAAATAATAAACTCTTGATTGAAGAATCTTTTCTAACACCTCACTTTACCTCTTCCTATCACTAACGTAGGCAAAGAGAATGATTGGAGTGGGAGGGAAGAGAGGAGCTATTTAACAGCTCTGGTGTGGTGCTCTTTGCCTCCTCCTGCTGACCAGGAGGTGAATATCCCATTAGTAATTAAGATGATCCGTGGACTTACCCGGCTAGATTTAGAGTTGGGTGGTAGCAGTCAAAACCAGCGTTAGAGGCTCCTAACGTTGGTTTTTACCGCCCTCTGGTATTTGGAGTCAGTCAGGAAAGGTTCTAATGCTCACTTTCCAGCCGCGACTTTTCCATACCGCAGATCCCCTTACGTCAATTGCGTATCCTATCTTTTATATGGGATCTTTCTAACGCCGGTATTTAGAGTCGTGGCTGAAGTGAGCATTAGAAATCTAACGACAAGACTCCAGCCGCAGAAAAAAGTCAGTAGTTAAGAGCTTTCTGGGCTAACGCCGGTTTATAAAGCTCTTAACTACTGTGCTCTAAAGTACACTAACACCCATAAACTACCTATGTACCCCTAAACCGAGGTCCCCCCGCATCGCCGCCACTCTATTAAAAATTTTTAACCCCTAATCTGCCGACCGCACATCGCCGACCCCTATATTATATTTATTAACTCCTAATATGCCGCCCCCAATGTCGCCGCTACCTACCTACATTTATTAACCCCTAATCTGCCGACCGGACCGCGCCGCTATTATAATAAAGTTATTAACCCCTAATCCCCCTCACTCCCACCTCAATAACCCTATAATAAATAGTATTAACCCCTAATCTGCCCTCCCTAACATCGCCGACATCTAACTTCAATTATTAACCCTTAATCTGCCGACCGGAGCTCACCGCTATTCTAATAAATTTTTTAACCCCTAAAGCTAATTCTAACCCTAACCCTAACACCCCCCTAAGTTAAATATAATTTAAATCTAACTAAATAAATTAACTCTTATTAAATAAATTATTCCTATTTAAAGCTAAATACTTACCTGTAAAATAAACCCTAATATAGCAACAATATAAATTATAATTATATTGTAGCTATTTTAGGATTAATATTTATTTTACAGGCAACTTTGTATTTATTTTAACCAGGTACAATAGCTATTAAGTAGTTAAGAACTATTTAATAGTTAACTAGTTAAAATAATTACAAAATTACCTGTAAAATAAATCCTAACCTAAGTTACAATTAAACCTAACACTACACTATCAATAAATTAATTAAATAAAATACCTACAATTAAATACAATTAACCTAACACTACAATATCAATAAATAAATTAAATAAACTACCTACAATTACCTACAATTAAACCTAACACTACACTATCAATAAATTAATTAAAATACCTACAAATAAATACAATTAAATAAACTAACTAAAGTACAAAAAATAAAAAAGAACTAAGTTACAAAAAATAAAAACATATTTACAAAAATATTAGAAAAATATTACAACAATTTTAAACTAATTACACCTACTCTAAGCCCCCTAATAAAATAACAAAGCCCCCCAAAATAAAAAAATGCCCTACCCTATTCTAAATTAAAAAAGTTCAAAGCTCTTTTACCTTACCAGCCCTGAAAAGGGCCCTTTGCGGGGCATGACCCAAAGAATTCCGCTCTTTTGCATGGAAAAAAAACACATACAATACCCCCCCAAACATTACAACCCACCACCCACATACCCCTAATCTAACCCAAACCCCCCTTAAATAAACCTAACACTAAGCCCCTGAAGATCTCCCTACCTTGTCTTCACCTCACCGGGTCCCAATCTGTCCAGAAGAGCCTCCGATGTCTTGATACAATCCCAAGCGGGGGGCTGAAGAGTGACGTCCATCCTCGGGCTGAAGTCGGAAGTCCATCATCGGGATGAAGTCTTCTATCAAGCAGCATCTTCAATCTTCTTTCTTCCGGAGCGGAGCGGAGCCATCTTCTTCCCAGCCGACGCGGATCCATCCTCTTCTAACGATGCCTACTCGCCAAATGACGGTTCCTTTAAATGACGTCATCCAAGATGGCGTCCCTCGAATTCCGATTGGCTGATAGGATTCTATCAGCCAATCGGAATTAAGGTAGGAAAATTCTGATTGGCTGATGGAATCAGCCAATCAGATTCAAGTTCAATCCGATTGGCTGATCCGATCAGCCAATCAGATTGAGCTTGCATTCTATTGGCTGTTCCGATCAGCCAATAGAATGCGAGCTCAATCTGATTGGCTGATTCCATCAGCCAATCAGAATTTTCCTACCTTAATTCCGATTGGCTGATAGAATCCTATCAGCCAATCGGAATTCGAGGGACTCCATCTTGGATGACGTCATTTAAAGGAACTGTCATTCGGCGAGTAGGCGTCGTTAGAAGAGGATGGATCCACGTCGGCTGGGAAGAACAGAAGATGGCTCCGCTCCGGAAGAAAGAAGATTGAAGATGCTGCTTGATAGAAGACTTCATCCCGATGATGGACTTCCGACTTCAGCCCGATGATGGATTTCTTCAGCCGCCGCTTGGATCCAGACTTCAGCCCGAGGATGGACGTCACTCTTCAGCCCCCCGCTTGGGCTTGGATCAAGACATCAGAGGCTCTCCTGGACAGATCGGGACCCGGTGAGGTGAAGACAAGGTAGGGAGATCTTCAGGGGCTTAGTGTTAGGTTTATTTAAGGGGGGTTTGGGTTAGATTAGGGGTATGTGGGTGGTGGGTTGTAATGTTGGGGGGGTATTGTATGTGTTTTTTTTCATCCAAAAGAGCTGAATTCTTTGGGGCATGCCCCTCAAAGGGCCCTTTTCAGGGCTGGTAAGGTAAAAGAGCTTTGAACTTTTTTTAATTTAGAATAGGGTAGGGCATTTTTTTATTTTGGGGGGCTTTGTTATTTTATTAGGGGGCTTAGAGTAGGTGTAATTAGTTTAAAATTGTTGTAATATTTTTCTAATGTTTGTAAATATTTTTTTATTTTTTGTAACTTAGTTCTTTTTTATTTTTTGTACTTTAGTTAGTTTATTTAATTATATTTATTTGTAGGTATTTTATTTAATTAATTTATTGATAGTGTAGTGTTAGGTTTAATTGTAGATAATTGTAGGTATTTATTTAATTGATTTATTGATAGTGTAGTGTTAGGTTTAATTGTAACTTAGGTTAGGATTTATTTTTTTAATTATTTTAACTAGGTAACTATTAAATAGTTCTTAACTATTTAATAGCTATTGTACCTGGTTAAAATAAATACAAAGTTGCCTGTAAAATAAATATTAATCCTAAATAGGAATAATTTATTTAATAAGAGTTAATTTATTTCGTTAGATTTAAATTATATTTAATTTAGGGGGGTGTTAGGGTTAGGGTTAGAATTAGCTTTAGGGGTTAAAAAATTATTAGAGTAGCGGTGAGCTCTGATCGGCAGATTAGGGGTTAATACTTGAAGTTAGGTGTCGGCGATGTTAGGGAGGGCAGATTAGGGGTTAATACTATTTATTATAGGGTTATTGAGGTGGGAGTGAGGCGGATTAGGGGTTAATAACTTTATTATAATAGCAGTGCGGTCCGCTCGGCAGATTAGGGGTTAATAAGTGTAGGCAGGTGGAGGCGACGTTGAGGGGGGCAGATTAGGGGTTAATAAATATAATATAGGGGTCGGCGGTGTTATGCGCAGCAGATTAGGGGTACATAGCTATAATGTAGCTTGTGGTGGTGTACGGAGCGGCAGATTAGGGGTTAATAATAATATGCAGTGGTCAGCTATAGCGGGGGCGGCAGATTAGGGGTTAATAAGTGTAAGGCTAGGGGTGTTTAGACTCGGGGTTCATGTTAGGGTGTTAGGTGCAGACTTAGGAAGTGTTTCCCCATAGGAAACAATGGGGCTGCGTTAGGAGCTGAACGCTGCTTTTTTGCAGGTGTTAGGTTTTTTTTCAACTCAAACAGCCCCATTGTTTTCTAGCACGAGCACGTTTTTGAAGCTGGCCGCGTCCGTAAGCAACGCTGGTATCTAGAGTTGCAGTGGCGGTAAATATGCCTGTACGCTCCCTTTTTGGAGCCTAACGCAGCCCTTCTGTGAACTCTAAATACCAGCAGTATTTAAAAGGTGCGGGAGAAAAAAAGCATGCGTAGCTAACGCACCCCTTTGGCCGCAGAACTCTAAATCTAGCCGACCGTGTCTTAAAAAAGAAATAATAGTACTCATCTCATATGAAACACAAAGAAAATTAACAATTAAAAAAGGAGATGTGAATCAGTATTTACCAGAGGATAATTCCTAGCTACAGAGCATGAAAAATATATTAAAAATATGTATCAAACAATACATGAAAGGAAATCACAGGCTGTAATGATATGAAAATATATTTCCTTGGTTGGGTGAGTTCTTAATCAATACATAAAGGAGCAGTCTATACTTTGATATTGTGCCAAATTTGAGCTAAGAGATCTTTAACATGATTAACGCTATCTTAAGAAGCTTTGTGTATGCTGTATGGAGATGTTTATCATGAATATCATTACATCCTAGGCAAATAAACAAATCATGTCTAATTATATATTCACATCGTAACATCTAATTTAAGTATAGAGTAATGTAGAGAGAACAATTTTGTATTAAATGGTATGTTCAACACAAGGCTTATATATTTTAAAATTATTCTGCTTATATCTACATACAAACACACACAAACACACACACACATATATATATATATATATATATATATATATATATATACTGTATATATATATATATATATTTATATATATATATATATATATATATATATATATATATATACTCAATGCAACAAAAGTCTATACACCTCTTTCATTACATTGGTTCAAATCTTTTATTTTTTCAGCACTTCGTATGTGCACTTTTATTTATTTTTTTTTTTTTTTTTTTATTTATTTTTTTTTTAGATATTTTTATTGAGGTTGAAAATAAATGGTACAGGCAAATAATAATACATTTCCAAGATATACATGCTATAAATCAAAGAAGTAATGTCCAAAATCACCCAAATAGACTATGTAAAGTTAACCTCAGAGTTTTAACTAAGATATGTCCCCTTACCTTATAGACAATTAAAATGAAATCCCAAAATGGTAACTAGGGAACCTCTCTTGGGATCCTTAAAGAAGAATTTAAGTCAGAGTGGGGAGCTGTAGGGGGAAAAAACAAAATTACAAACAAAGCCTCTCTTGGATCCCAACTAAGACCTTTTAACAAGTGGAACATGAACTTAAAGTTAGAAATGTTTCGATAACTATAAATTAATAAATGAGAGCTCTAAACAAGAAATTGGGGAGAATAATTGCTTGGTCAAGGCACAAGCTGCATCTGAAACCAATATCAGGATATAAAAGACTCTAGGGTATTATTAGTGACTTTTAACTAGGTTCTAAGAACTGTGTAACCCAAACTGTGGGACATCAAATGAAAAATGAACTTAAGAAATGCAGCCATGAAATACAGAAAGTTGAAAGCATCATGTATAGGGAGCTTAAGGTATCCCTCTAGTAGAATCATAATTGCAATGAAAATAAGTGAAGCTAAACATCATGAGGAGGCAGCGCCAGAACAGGTTGTTAACTTAGTATATGTCCTGCAACACCACATAGTTAAAACTACCTCAAAGGTGCATAATATAACCACCCGTTATGGGGAGACAAATAGCAAAATGAGTCACAAAGCAGGGGCTCAGTCGGCCGTTGCACAAGGGAGGTACTGTAAAATTTAGGAGCCGTTCATGACAGTGCTCCAGCAGCAGACACCCCCAAGTGCCCTCCCATGCAAACAAGAGAGGTCCCTTAACCCACACCAGTACGTGAGGTGCGCTGTGTGAGATATGCTGGATCTGGCCCCCTGCAGAAAGGTCTCTTGCGTATAGTAGAAGGTACATGCTGTAAGATGCGGACCGTAGTGGTTAGGCTGACCTTAGTAATGTTCTCCACCTCGTCCGACACATGTGAGGAAGGCTGTGTAGCGGTTATGTTTTGTTCGGTCAGTAAAGAGGAATTCCCCCTCTCATGGCTCTCCGCATGATTAGGAGGGTCGGGTAGCCATTCGCATGACAGAAAAACTGCCGATAGGAATAATACTGGTGATTCTGCGGCTGGTCTCAGTTCATAGCGAACTAGTTGTGGATCGTGGCCGCCGTCTAGATTATCTGAACCTGCATAGTCTCTCAGCACAAAATTCTTTCTAGATATGGGCCCACTGAGGTGTGGTCGATCCGGTTGCAGGGCAAAGTCTGTGTCATCCGCGCCTGAGAAGGGCTCCGTCACAAGACCCTCAAGGGGCAACTCTCTACCCTGGGTTGCCACCAGGTCAGTCGCGGGTTCATCTAGTCTGGGAGCATGATCGTTATTTGTAGCCCCACATGCCTGGAAACAATTTTCTACCAGCCGGTGAAGCTTTTGGAAATGGTCCTCTAGGAGAGTGTAGAGATCAGCTTGTAGGAGCGGCATAGTAGGTGCCGTCTTTCTTGCTGTGCTTTGTAGGATCCAAGAGTGGATAGTGCAGCCAAATAGTGGTTGCTTAACCCGTATTACCGGGGGGGTGTTGGTCTTTTCGTGGTAGGCCGCCGCCTGAAGTTACAACGGTCCAGATCTGGGCTGGAGGGTCACAAACACAGTGATCCTAGGATCGATAGATGCAGTGGAACATAAACAATCTTCACACAAAAGTTTTATGTAGGTATGCTGTAGATTCCTCTAATTAATCGGCGGATTAATAGGATCTCCTCGGCAGCCTCAAATATTGCGACCAGAGATGGCCGCCGCCCGGACACGCCCCCGCACTTTTATTTTTGATGACACACTCAATACTCCTCGATTTGGAGGATACCAGGGTGGCACTTCAGATACTATTTTTATCTTCTTCATAAACTCTTTCATGATTTTGGTATTGTTATCATTCTGGAATGTTTCTCTTCTGCCAAGCTTCTGAGAGTTGCCTTGTCAGACAGTATTTTGGTATAGTCACAGGCATTCATGGAGCCATTTTTAAAAATCATCTACCCAACACCTTTGAACTCATGCAACCCCATATCATCATTCACTGGAATAATCCTGGCCAGGTTTGATGCCAAACATGTTGGACCCCATCTGAGCCCAACAAATTTACCTTGGTCTCATCCGACCAAAGAATATGGTCCCAATGTTCATTACGCTTCTTTTTATGCTGTTTAGAAAAAGTTTAATCATGCAGTTTTGTATTTTATTAATCACAGAGATGACCAGTTGATATTACATAAATGTCGATTCTCAGATTCATAGTTATACTGTCTACAAGTGATAAGAATTTGTTTCCCCTGTATAGTTTGATTAAATAACAGATTCAAGGAGATGTCTACTTCAAGTTGATACAGTTACAAGTTTACATCGGTATGTTGTTATCCAGATGGCAGGAGGCATGTTGAATGATGATGGTATTTTTTTTTGATCATATAATATCACTATTCTATTATTATTCTATTATACTACTTCATATAATAGCACTATTTTTTGTTAACGGCTAATAATTTTTGGAAGACTGGTTCTGAACCCACTACCACAGTTTAATAATAGCTATTATTATATTGTGGATGCATGGTCACTGCTTAATATGTGAATACGCTAATAGAAACTGTGTATGTAGCATTATATTCACAATGTTGATATTCCATCGTGAAGGTTAATTTATTTGCACTAAAGGGCAGTTAACCTAGCTTAATATAATTATTTAACTAAAGGACTCGGACACATTGCAGTTGATTTACCACTCAAATTCACCCTTTAGTCTAGACCAGTCATTGCATGTGTCCTCATACATTCCTGGGCTTTTATTGCATATAGTATCCCAATTTTAATATACTTTATGAGTAAATAAAAGTTTTAGTAACCATATGCTTGAATCTTATGACTAGAGTGCTATACCGCTTTTCAAACTTTTTTGGTTTGTGTGTGTACATATACACACACATGTAATATTTTTTACTAGTGATGCCAATGATAGTGTCATCAACAATGACATGTGTGATGTAATCAGGGGTCAAGTCCTACAAAACAGTGTGGGAACTCACCCTGACTCACCCACCCTTCTCACAATTGATATTGTTATATACAGTATATATATATATATATATATATATATATATACACTGTATTTATATGTATATAATCTATAGACTTTGATTAATGTAAGAAAATTAAATCCAATGAAGGGTTAAATGGTTGCCTTTAGGCATTAGACTCCTCCTCTGTCACAGAGTCACACCCACTTAAGTTAAATTATAGAAATAATCCTATTTCTGCTGAGGGGAACTACATAACCCCAGAGCAAGCCACAAAGAGATGTAAGCACCATGTGTTCCACAGTGTGAGGTGATCATATAGCAGGACAACTGACAGGCTTGCATTTAGTGTATTGCAGGAATTGATACTGCCCATTATTAGAGGATCTCAATATTCCTCTAACCAGATTGTGCTCCAGCTCCTCCCACCAGCAGCAGCAGTGTTTACTGACACATTTCTGTTCTCTGCCAGAGGGAACTTAGTTCCTCCTGCAATAATAGTGCAGGAACTCTGTTCCCATGCGTTTGCGCTTGACTTGACTCCTGGATGTCATCAATTAATGATGTTATGCAAAGCTCCCAAGGGAGAGTGAGTGGGGGCAGTTTAAGTTAGGAATTTCATTATATTATATAACATTACATTATATTATATACAACACTCTTGTCTACATTAAAGTGATTGTAAAGTTTAATGAATAAGTGCCCGGTAACTAAAAGTAATCTTAAAAACAGGGGCACTTTCATTCAATAAACTTTACAATGATGCTTATTTTTTAAAATACTTACCTTTGCGTTATGGTAAACATAACGCCGATCCTACCCTCGCAGCTCCTGCTTTCATTAGAATATCAATGACGATCCGGCCATCGATATGCTAATGCCAAATTTAAGTATAATTACATTTGCCAGGGCAGGACATATCCACAAATTATGAGCACTCACTGGGTAATAGTTTATTAACTCATCAATTGTGTATATAAATATATATATATATATATATATATATATATATATATATATATACACATTACAGTATAGAACAGTCGTGAGTACACTCCTGTGCAATATCACTTAATTGTCAAATGATTCATAATTGTATCACCTTACAGTAATTCACAGTAGGGTATTTGCTCTTATGTAAAATTAAAAGCAAACAGTTTAGATTTACTATATTAAAAATACAGACCCCACAGTTGGAACTGTACATCTTCTTTGGCTATATTACAATATTGCCACCTTTGTCAGCACATTGTATTATCACATCATCCCACTTTTTCATATTTACTAAAGCTTATCTCTCTTTGGGAGTTAGATTCTGTTCCTTACATTTTAGTTTCCATGTTGTCTGAGTGTATAGATATCTCACAGGTTTTGCTTCCATACTGTGTCTGACCACAGAATCCCCTTATGGGGTAAGTGCAAAAAAACAGAAAACACTTCTGGACAGTTGTTTTTGAGTGTATTTACTCAAGCATTTTAATTATTAGTTTCTGTTTTGAAGCTCTTACCCCATAAGGGGGTTCTGTGGTCAGACAGTATGGAAGCAAAAACTGTTAGATATTGTATATCTAATTTTAATATTTTATCCAGAGTTCTCTGGTGCATTGATAACAATGTATACATACTGCTCTATGAGAAGGCAAGCAGGGATGCATGCCTAGATGATCTGATTGGCTATACAATTATTTAAATCCTCTATTACATACAATTAAGAGACAGAATTTTTGCATAGAAAATCAGCAAATCTAGGAGTATCCCGTTTGCTTGTTCCCAGAACTACTCTTAATAAATTGTTACCAATTACCAATTCACCAGGAAACTCTGGGTAAAATATGCAAATTAGATATACAATATCTCACGCTTTTTGTTTCCAAGTACTGTCTTAAATACTGCAATCCCACTTATGGGGTGGATGCAGCAAAAAAACAACAACTTCTGGACAGCTGTTCTGAGTCTTTTTAACTCTCATCAACAGAAGATATATTTACTTTGTTGCTTGGTGAAGCTTATTTCTAGAGAAAAAGCAATACTTATTTGAGTTATGGTGGAGATAATAGCGTGAGATTAAAATCCTCCATTTCCTAAAAGTAAGAGATATGGAATTATTGTATAGAAAAATAGCAAATCTATGCAAGTATCCCCCCTTGCTTGCCTTAAGAAGTACTGTGTATACACTATTACCAATACACCAGGGAGCTCTTAGTAAGATATGCAAATTAGATGTACAATATCTCACGCTTTTGCTTCCAAGTACTGTTTAACAGCAATCCCCTTTATGGGAAAGGTGCAGCAAAAAAAAAAAAACCACTTCTGGACAGCTGTAGATAGGTTTAATTTACTTCTTGGTAAATCTGATTTCCAGAGAAAAAGCAATACTCACTTGATTTATGATGAAATTAAAATGTATATATTTTATTATACACACACACATATATATATATATATATATATATATATATTCATACCTCCTCTGTGTATCTGCACTGACAGTTTAAAAGTGTCTTCCACCAGGGTGCAAAGTCAAATTATTTGTAGAAGATCCAAGCAGGGACTGCACTCACTGGATTTAGAAAGTAGATTAATATTTATTAAATCATTTGGTGATGTTTCGGGGTTCGCAGACCCCTTCCTCAGACCAGACTCATCTGGTCTGAGGAAGGGGTCTGCAAACCACAAAAGATAGATAACGCCTTTACTGCCCATTCCCCAGCTTTGCACAACCAACATTGTTATATTAATATACTTTATAACTTTTAAACTTTTAAATGTATGCCTGTTTCTAAGCCACTACAGACAGCCTCTTATCACATGCTATTTTATTTTCACAACAGGGGAGTGTTAGTTCATGTGAGCCATATAGATAACATTGTGCTAATGACCGTGGGTTGTGGCAGACACTGCACTAATTGGATAAACTGCAAGTTAATAGATAATAAATAAAAAGTTATGTGATTAGGGGGCTGTCAGAAAAGGCTTAGATACAAGGTAATTACAGAGGTAAAAAGTATAACAATATAACAATGTTGGTTATGCAAAACTGGGGAATGGGTACTAAAGGGATTATCTATCTTTTTAAACAATAACAATTTTGGAGTAGACTGTCCCTTTAAAGGAATGTGGACATATATGTTGTAATTAAGGAGTTAAGAAACTTTGTATTTATCATATATTCTTCTGAAAATATTGAAATTAAAGGGATAGAAAGGTCAAAATGTAACCATGCATGGGTGCATTTAAATTTTAAATAAATGCATTTTTAAAATAACCTTCCATTAGCAAAAATGCTTCTAGTAAAAGTTATTCTTGTTTTTCAGTGGCATATGCACATATCCTATGAGTGCCCTGTGCATCAGCATTCAAAACCACATCTTCTCAGATTGTCAGCAGTGACTTGTATGACATGAATTAAAGGGACATTAAACACTAAGGCCTAGATTTGGAGTTTGGCGGTAAAAGGGCTGTTAACGCCACGCGTGTTTATGTCTAACGCACGGCATTGTTTGACTCCGGTATTTAGAGTTAAAATAAGACCATCTAACGATGCTCCTAACGCATGTATGTCACACGCGTAATACTGCCCGCGTAAGACAGTCTCCCATAGAGATCAATGGGAAAGGCAAAAAATTGCTTTTTTCACCTAACACTCGATCTCGCGAGAATACGTACAGCTCGGTCATATGACGCATACCACATCATGCACAACAATAACACGCCGCAAATGTCACAACAACAATCAATCAACAAAGCACACAAGCATTACACATTCACAAGCGGGGAATGTTTTAATAAAATTTTATACGGGGAATACGCATATACTTTAAGATGCGGAAAATCGCAAAATAACAACAAGGATTAAAAATGATATACATACACTCGAAACAAAATCGCATTCAATATCACTATATATTATGACAAACATACATATACAACACTTCACAAAGAACACACCATCGCAAAATCACATTTAAAAAGAATACTATTGGACAATGTTAGAGAAAACGACCACTATGACATCATCGCATTCTACACATTCCACAAATACCAACTCAAAATGAGCATGCGCAAATTCACACACCTAATACACATTGCACTAATATTAATTGCTAATAAAGCACACCTGAACACAATTTACAACGCAAATAGGTACATCATTAAACATTTACACAGGGTATATAAGCACCACACAAGCATGGCTTCTTTGACTGTGTTGCTGTTGGGTCTTTGGAGATTGGAGGTTTAAGAATAGAGAGTTTGCGAATTTTTGAGAGTTAGTGTTAGCGTGAGAGAGTCAGTTGGTAGTGTTAGCGTGAGAGAGTGAGTGAGTTAGTGGTAGTTAGTGGGAGTGGGAGAGAGTCTGTTAGTGGGAGCGTGAGTGAGTTAGTGGGAGTTATTAGTGAGAGTTGTTAGTGGGAGCGTCAGTTAGTGGTAGTTAGTGAGCGTTAGTGGGAGTGTTTGTTAGTGAGAATTAGAAGTAGTGTGAGTTAGCGAGCGAGTGATTTTTCTGTACACTTAACACATTTACACGCAAACACATTCAATACATACATACACTTATCAATAACACTACATACACTCCATACCCCCTACCCCCTCATACTACACTCCATACCCCATTCCTTGTAGTCCCATTCCCTTTCATCCCATTTACTCTTATCCCATACCCCATACCCATCCCATACCCATCCCCTAGTTACATTTAGTTTACATATCCTCCTTTTAGTCTTATTCTTTTCGTTTATTTAAATACTCCTTACCCTCTTTGTTTTTTACATCCCTCTCACACTTTAAGCACCTTTTTTGTCTTTTTAGTTCTTTATTTTGCCCCCCTTTAATTTCAGCACACTCACTTTTTGTTTGATTATTTGGGGTTTAGTTTAGGGAAGAGATGGAGGCCAGGCAGGGGACAGGTAGAGGGGGGAGTAGAGGGAGGGGGAGAGGAACAGGGCAGGAAGGGGGGCAGGAAGCGGGGGTGGAAGTGGTGGGTGGACCCAGCCACTTGGTTCAAGATGACCAAGTGGCTGGGCCCAGTGGCGGTCAGAGTAGGGCTTCACAGTCCGGGAAACAGAGGGCATCATCACAGGGGAAGGCCAAGGCGACTAGGGAGGCGAGGTTTTCGATGGAGGAGAAGGAGGCCCTCGTAGAGGCCTATATGGCCAGGCATAGGATGCTGCAGCACCAAAAGACCACCCCGACTGACAGGAGGAGGCTCTGGAACGAGATAAGGAATGCAGTCAATGCAGTGGGTGGCCGGAACCGCGATATGGATTCTATCAAACATCGGTACCGGGACTGTAAACTTGAACTGAAAAAAAAGTTAAGCCTGGAGGCCCGACATGCCGCAGGGACCGGTGGCGGCCCTGCCATTGAAATGGAGTACTGCCGATGGGAGGAAATGTTGCGGCCCAGCATCTCCGAGGTGGAAGTAGTCGGTATCGGAGGAATCGATACCGGGAACCTGCCACTCTCATCTGACGGTAAGCTTATTGAACAATAATTTCACATACAAATGTATTTCAAGGGACACTATACGCAAACATTTACTTTCATGATTGAGGTAGCGAATACAATTTGACAAAACATTCAAATGTACTTATATTACCTAATTTGATTCATTCTTGAGATATATTTTAATGAAGAAATAGCCATGCACACGGTGAAACAATCACAGGAGGCAGCTATATTCAGCTAACAATCAGCATCTTATAAGCATATTTAGATATGCTTTTCAGCAAAGAATATCCAGAGAATTAAGCGAATTAGATAAGAAAAGTACATTCGAAAGTTGATACAAAATGTATGCTTCTAAATCATGAAAGATAAAACATTGGGTTTCATGTGTTAAGGATCAGATTAATGCTATAACGTTGTTTACACGCATTCTATTACTTTGCGGTTACATCAGTATCTAGGCTATAGGTTAGGTGTGCATTTAAACAGACTGAAAAAAAACGCAAAAACATTCACATTGACCACAGATATCACAAACACGGTTTAGAAAAAGCGGAAATAGTATTGATTGTTTGTTAGATTTCAAAGTGGATTAATGATTCTGCATTTGTAATTGTATCGTAAGCTAAGTCATTTAAACCTTTATTTGCAAATATGCTAATATATACATTTTTGTTTTTTGTTTTTTTTTATATACAGAGTCTGGGGACGAGGCAGCACAGCCTCCTGCATCTCCCCTGGATGAGAGTGGTGGTGAGGAATTTCCACTTCGGAGGGAAGAGGCCCCCCGTGACGAACAGCGCACGGGAGATGATCAAGAGGCCCCGGAAGCACAGGAGGAACCCGCGGAACCCGCGGAACCCGAGGTCCCTCAAAGACCCGCACTCCGCCGTGCACGGGCACCCCGCCGTGCACGGGTTCAACATGCACAACAAGAGGAAATAGCGGAGGTGCGGGTTCTACTGGAGTACATAGACCAGATGCGTACCTCCCGGATAGAAAATATAGAAGGACGACACAGAATACTTGATGGCCAAAATCAGATTATTCAAGGACAAAATGAAATCATCAACATACTGAATAGAATAGAAGAAGGCCAAACAAGAATATTTCAGCTTCATCAAGAAATGTTCACTTTTTTCCGGGAGGCGCATTCTGGTCTACCTCCTGTTGCTGTGCCTCTTGTTGCTGGGCCTCTTGCTGCTGGGCCATCTCCTCCTGCCGGCCCATCTCATCCTCCTCAGCCATCTACTCCTCCTCCTCAGCCATCTACTCCTCCTCCTCCTCAGCCATCTACTCATCCTCCTCAGCCATCTTCTCCTCCTCATCCATCTTCTCCTCCCCAGCCATCTACTCCTCACCTTGGTCGTCCCAGTACTCTTCCTTCCACTCCTCCCACAACAGCTCCAAGGAGGACTCTTCGGAGTCGGCAGTTGCCTCTCCCAGAGCCTCAGCCCCGTGGGAAGAGGGGAAGGAAGAGGAAGTAAGTATTTTTTTCATCTTCACTGCTTTTTTTAATTTAATGTGTAATGGATAGGTATGTGATGATGTTGTTTTCATACACTTGTGGACCACACTCTGTATATAATCGACTTCTATGGGACTGGGTCCATGGAGGCAGATTGTTTGCAGAGTGTGGGTTATAAGTGTGTGAAAACCACATCATCACATACCTATCCTTGTTCATGATATTGATTGGTTTCTGTGATGTGATGTCCAAACTGTTTCCCGAATCGCTAACTAAATTACCATAACAATTTTCCATGATGGCATATTACTGTTTGAATGCCAATAACACAGCTTAAAGGGACAGTCAGAAAATTATTGATTACAAAGAAAACACTGTATTACGCATTATAAAGTTGGAAACAACAAAACATGGAGAAATACATGTGTGACTTATGTGCTTACCCTTGTATCTATGACTATGAAAAATGACCACTTATTTGTTGTTCTGACATAACAACATTTTAGATATCAATGATCAATACATGGTCAATAATATGCTGTATGAGCACAAGGTTTTACATATACAAATGCTATCAAAATGCCCTCTAGTGCTCAAATTGTATAATGATTACAAGCACTCTTCAAGATCGAAGAAATGAGCACACCAACCTCATAAGTTTAGATAGCAAATTTAAATAAACCCAGACAAATGTTCAATTGTTGAGAAACATTTGATATCCTTGATATTACAGAATTGACTTTTAGAATAATGACAAACATTATATATTTTCGAAACTGTCCCTTTAACAACATTACATATGCTAACACATATTTTAAGCTTGTTGGTATATCTACATGTACTTTGTCAAATAAAAAAAATTTGAAATCACATTTATATTGACGTGTTAAATAAAGTCTATTTTCTTTAAGAGACATTATTGTGTTAATATTTTATTGTAAAGACATTTTTATTTAACAATGAATATGGTTTAAAGTCCTTTTAGGAGTGGGGGGGGTGAAAATATGCTAACAATAATATATTTGAAGATTAAACTATGTGGATCTCATACATGATACAAAAAACAACATTTGCATTCAAGGGACAGTATCCTATATTTTTAACATAACTGTATGTAATAGACACTACTACAAACAACAAGATTAACATATACTGATATCAATATTAAAAAGCTTCAAACACTTGAAAATAAAATAGGGTTAGCTATATTGAAAATATAGACGAAACCCCCATTACAACCATAAAACAACACAATACCCCATCATTAACATATGAAAAGACCCTTTACACAAACTGGAGAAAGCTGGAGAATGTACTCACATGAAACTCAGAGGCTTTGCGAGGAGTAAGAAAATTACTTACATTTTCTTAGAACAGAAGAAAAAATAAACGTATTGGTTAAACAATGGACTATCTAACTAGAGACAAAATCCAAGCTTTTGATTTATAATGTGAGTGTCTAATGAACCTTTAATAAAATATACAACGAAATTACATTTAGAAGAAGTCGGCATCATATATTTAGCATATGATAAAGATAACTGCATATTGATTACTTTATTCAAACACAATAGCGCTTATTTATTAATTAGATATATTCAACATTAAACACAACATTAATTTTTTCAGAAAAAGGAACATATTGTTGACAAACATATTAAACATGGACTGTAGAGATTTGCACTTGCCTAGAAATATCCTATGCATGAAAACATTTTTCTTTCGTTCGTTGATTCAACCAGACATACAGCAAAAGAGAATGTGGTGGTCTTTATCAGCTACGGGTCAACAATGTAACATGATGCAAATAATACATATTCGCAAGCTTTTTAAAATTGGATGCAGTCACAAACGTTTTTAACGTGCACAAATATTGCGGGACTACGTAATCCAATCAGACGTTTTTTTACCTTTACATGTGCCGTCTTAACATGGCGCTTCCTTGATCACGTAAGAACGCCATCCAATGAAAGGCACATTATTGATCACGTAAGAACGCCCCAAAAAAAAGGCGCATCCTTGATCGCGTCAAAACGCAATCCAATAAAAGGCATATTCCTGATCACGTAAGAACGTCAGTCAATACAAGGAATCATTGGACAGCCTGGCAGGTGACGTCTTAAGCAACATGGCGCATCCGAGATCGCTGAAAAACCACAGACAATACAAGGACTCAGTGACAGCTTGGCATATCACTAAGAAACGTATTTATATTTTAGGAACTAGTATGTGTGTAGATTGCTATCTAGGAATGACAACAAATCCTGAATCATCTTTTCGGACTTGACTGTCCCTTGAACTATAGCTATGGTGTATATCTTTAACATTTAAAAGATACACATGAGAAATACATATGCCATTGATGTTTTAAGATATGTTTGGATTGTTGTTGAATAACAATAGTTATACATGTATTGATTAAACGTGTCATTTATTCAGGTTTAATTATTGTCAGCCTACCTATAGCCATATATGGGAGGAGATGTATTTTGTTAACATATTAGTTAACTAATATTCATCATCTAAATTATTTGCATTACACACAGAGATTTATTTGGTTACACTTTTACACTAATATAGATTTGAAAATGAAATACAGGTGCTGTCAACATTACAATAAGATTGTTTATTAATATAATTATATGTCTTTGTTCTTGTAAAAAGGACAAAAACGCTTTACAAATGGAAATACATTCATTAACAATTGTGATCAACATCACTTAAAGGGACATTATTTTGTTTTTAAAAAGAGCATACACATAGTCAATACTATTTCAATAAAATGAAGACTTTACAGGGATTATATCATTTTATCAATACTCAGATCATTTGGTAAAGGTGCATCAATTCATGCAGACTTTCTAAATACACACATAGATCTGAACATTTAAATATACATATATACACAAATACCAATCTATATATACATATATAAAGAAATTACTCTGCTAATCATAATCAGGCAATGATAGAGCTAAGAGAAAATAATATAAAGACAAATAATAAGATTACATTGGAGATGTTAATCTTAAAGTCATTTACTATTGTCTTACATATATGATTTCAGTATAACAAATATATTTGGTAGGTCCCTTTAAGGATCAACAACATAAACTAGAGCTTTCAAAAAATAACAGGAAGAATGAGGACAATTATTTGTGAAATAAAATGTATTTTATTAGTATGTAAGAAAACATACACAACGTTTATAAATAATCTTGTAAAAATAAGGAATATATGAGCCATATGACAAGGTAACACAGTGCATCACAGTCCATGAAGAGAGTTGCCAAGGGCCAGCATAGCCCCATTGGAGACATATGACAAGGTAACACAGTGCATCACAGTCCATGAAGAGAGTTGCCAAGGGCCAGCATAGCCCCATTGGAGACATATGACAAGGTAACACAGTGCATCACAGTCCATGAAGAGAGTTGCCAAGGGCCAGCATAGCCCCATTGGAGACATATGACAAGGTAACACAGTGCATCACAGTCCATGAAGAGAGTTGCCAAGGGCCAGCATAGCCCCATTGGAGACATATGACAAGGTAAAAGAGTGCAACAGGCACAACAATAAACAGAAAAAAAGGCCAAATGGCAACACTAACAATAAAATTTCAACATGTGGACGGAGGATTCTTATCTGCCACCATGGAGCATATCCAGATCCTCCACTTACTGGTCATCCTCTTCATTGTCCTGTGCATGTCCAGCTCCAGATTCAGGCCTTGAACGTAATCGCATAATTTCACGCAGAGTCAAGTCCTGAACCCGGAGCTGGGCCTGCATGGTGTCGTTCATCCCTCTCAGGACAGCTGCGTTCCTCAACACGGCCTGCTCTACTCTTGCTATCCCTTCTAGCATGAGCCATGCTGAGTCACAGCCTAAAATAAAATAAAATAAAATATTAAGGATAATTACACAACAGACTAAAAAATTTTAATACATACATTGTCATCATAAAGACAAATAATTATTTACATTAATTAGTTTACATTTATTCTTTACACATGAATTAGGTTATTCAGACAGACAGAAATCATTAAAGGGACATGTTACTCAAACATGTTGTCCCCTTTAATTGGTTTTAGATGATCCACTTATACAGCTTGAGTGTATCAAATCTTGTTAAAGGATTTACATTGTACTTACATCAGAAATTTAACAATTAAATTTAGACTGTGGTAGGCACACCTATCCTTAAACATTTTTGCATTGAGGACAAGCTGTGTAAACATAGCAACCAGAAGAAATTACATTCCCACTGGGTTAGACAAGAGATAATGTATCCACATTTGTACATAAAATTTTGGATCCAAGTAGTGGTGTTTGGTATATGTAGCGATATCCAATTAAAGGGACACTGAACCTAAATATTTAATGGACTCATTCAGATAGAGCATGACATGACAAATCTTTATAAATTACACATATTCATTATATGTTTTAATTCTCAAGCTATATTTTGAAAGCAAGAATGTTGCTTTTTATGGAAGCCAATATTTGTTTATCAACTTTGTTTGTGCATGCTGGTTGATGGATACATTCATCCAACAATAAAGAAATGATGGCCAGATGTATTTTATTGTTTAAACTAATTATAGGAATTACTTTTTTTAAATAAATATATCAAGAGAATGACGAATAATTAATAAGAGTATTAAATTATAAATTTGATTAACATTGCATGCTGGATTTGAATCACAATTTAACAAATTTAACTTCACTGTACCTTTAAGTATCTTATAAAGTGTATTTAGAATGATACTTACAGCTGTGCCTGGGAAGGACAATCTGACACCCAGGACAATGAAGGTTGAGACAGGGGGGAGGGATGGGATTGGCTTGGGGAGTGATGTGAATGGCTTGGGGAGGGGTGAGCTGCCGCTCCGGGGTAGGCCGTACAGCTGGGGAGTGGGGAGTTTGGGTCTGGGCAGCTGTACGGGCCAGAATACGGGGAGAGCGGCGAAGGGGGGTGTATGGGCGTTTTTTGGGATGGACAGGATATGAAATATGGGAAGGGCTGGCAGTGGTCTGGGCATGGTCATGAGTTTGGTCATGGGAAGGGCTCTGGGTCTGTGCAGGGGTGTGGCCATGGTCATGGGTGTGTGCATGGGGAGGGGTCTGTGACTGGGCAGGGGCGGAAACCAGATGACCAGAAGTGGTGGATCCATCTGAAAATGTAAAGACAATATATTAACATCTCATACATCCTGACATCAAATCAACGCATTTCAAATTGATTATGTTTTCAATATACTTCGAAGTGTGTTTGAATTTTTAAACAATTCTGAAATGAGGATATGGTATGTATATAGGCACTCAGATGAATATCAATGACTGTCTGTACAATTTGAACCTTATTATTGTGTTTTGGCATGGAATATGCATGTGACATAATGATGGCATGAATTATAAATTTTTAAAAATAAATATACAAGCAGAATTTCATGCTGCCTGATATAGAAAGGGGGCAGTAGTGTATTTGAACAGACAAATAATATTCCTTTTTAAAGGGCAAAAGCTGTAGACTTTTAATCTCTTCAATAAAATGATTTCCAAAAAATAAACATGTTGGAAACCTGATAGATATATTTCACATACCATCAGACTCCAAGGCAGCCTCTTCCTCCTCCGTCCCACATGTGACAGCAATCTCTGTAAAACATAACATGTTGTGTACACGTTAAGATCAGATATTATAACATATGTTACTGTTGCTCAAATACGCACATCAATGTTGCATTAAAGATATACACACACAAAGTTATGATTTACATCATTTTGATGGAGCATACAAATGACAATAGATTTGTTATTGTCAATGAATATTAATTTTAATGTATTGTTTGTATTAATGTTAAATTCATAAAAGCATAGTACATAGAACATTTAAGATTTCTCATGTGTGTATCACTTGATGACTGTTGTCAAAAAATCTAATGGAAACAAACATATGTTATACATCTTATGAATAACAAATGTGTAGACTAATAAAGTAGAAATTATTAATCGTTCAATATGAAAAATAAATTAATATATAATAAGAAGATAAATATTTTGAATTTTTATAATGTTATGCTTAATCAGAATCATGATCATAATATTGATTAGCAATACACCTTCAATTACATATAAATGAGTCAATGGACTTACCAGGAGACCGCAAAGGCGTCTCTATGTCACTGCTGGATTCCTGTGGGCTCACCACACCAACTCTCTCTATGAATGATATAGATATATATTATTAAACACATTTGGGATATCACTAAATCACATCTGTCTAGAATTTTAACATTAATCAACTTTAAAATGTGAAGAATAGAGCAGTCATTACACCAGAAAATGCTTGATTGAATCAAGGGGATTCTGTAAAAATATCTGTATTGAACATATGTTTAATGTCAGACTACATTAGACATCAAATTCATCTCAGATGCTGCTATTGCATATCTAAATATACCCAATGATCAATGTTCTTAACCCTTTAAGGACACGCCTTTCACTTTGCTCAATTGTTTTATGACGGAATAATTCCGTCATATGTCCTTAAGAAGCTACAAGAATACACACAAACCACATATTGAGTAGCATCTGTTGACAAATCTAAACAAACACATGTGTCACATCGAGCCATTTTTGCAATGTACAGTAATCTTGTTTAGGACACAACACATATTTATCACAATACAAAACAAAATTGATTATTACAAATATGTAATCATGGTGCTGTTAGAGTATGCAGATATCTATAAAGTAACTCCAACAGAGAATGTGATTTATGTATCAATAGTTTTTAATAAAAAGAATGTAAAGATGAATGAATCTATTTTGTCTTAAAGGGACACTGACATGATTAATTTAAATAATTGATTTCTATGTTCAAACTGTAAAAAATGATTTAACATTGACTCCTATTATAATTAGAATGTTGCTCGATATTAATCTTAAAGGCAGATAAGGAATATTGGATTCAATAAATATTGTTTGTTGAAGGTATCCACCAATCATCAATAAAAACCCAGGTTGGTCAACCAAAATTTAGATGCACATAAACGTACTTTCTTTATTTTACAATACATTTAGCAATAGAATATGTCACATATGATGATAATATTATATTTTTATGTTTATTAATATTGCATACTGTATCTGAATGACAATATTAATAATTGTAGCTCAGTATCCCTTTAATGTAAAATTAAATTGATTCCACAATGTTGTTGTTAATGAATTATCTACTCCATATGTTGATGTCATGAATGGTATTGAGCATGCAATTAAAATGTAATATGTTATTTAAGGATATCCGAATAATTATTTAATTTTCATCTATTAAATAGACATTAAATATAAATATTGAACAATGTGTATTTAGTATGTAATGTTCAGTCCATGTTTCTAAGACAAATGTCAATTAAAAAGAGACATACCATACTGTGACAAGCCCTGGCTTGAGGATCCAGCAGCCACATCCATATCTGTAATATATTAAATGAGGATTGCATATCATTAATACTAATCATGGCATGTTTAAAAAATTTACATTAATAACAAATCAATTGAAAAATATTAATCCTTTGGTAGTCCCATGAGTTAATAGTTTCCTCAATTAAATTAATTAAAAATATATCCTGGACTCTTATTTTCAATCAGTTGTGTTGTTTACTGTATCTTTAAGAATATCTGCTTGTTATTACATAATCATCAATTGATGGCCATATGTTATAATTGTTTTGTATTATTCGTTTTTTATTAGCTATAATATTTAAAATAAGAATACTGTAATCTAATCTAAGAATTCCCATTTAATTTTTAACAACATGTATAAAGCAATGCCACTTTCCGCAAACCCATGTTAACGTGGATGAGAAATGCCATTTTCGCGATCATTGCGCAATGATTCCAAGCGGAATTACGCATCCGTCATTTCACCAATATGTATAAAGCAATGCCACTTTCCGCAAACCCATGTTAACGTGGATGAGAAATTACATTTCCGCTCTGTGACGCATATTCTGTAGAGCGCAAGAAACATCATTCCTATTTCATGTGTCAATAATCTAAAATCAGATATCTAAACATCATATGTAGTGTATGTTGTGAGATCTGTATAGGTTTAGTATCTGACTATATACACATATTTTGATTATAAAAAAAAAAAATATATATATTATATGAAGTTGGATAATTACCTGGTTCAGATTCTCTATCATCTCCTCCCAGGCCACCGGACGGAGAAGCATCTGCCCTGTCCCCCGCGTCAGGACTTTCAGATCCCGCAGCTGGGAGGGAAGAAGAGGAGGCCGAGGATGGCGAGGATCTAAATCTTTTGGGGACCCGGAGATTGAGGAGCTCGCATAAAGTCACCTCATAAGGGAGTAGGTACAGTTTCCGCGGGGCCTTTCTTTGGCCCCCTCTTTTACGGGCTTGTACCCAGTCCCTTATGAGGTTTACTTTTTTAGATAAACGCAACCTCATATCTCCGAATCTCCTCATGATCTGATCCTGGGTCCTCTGGACGTCACACACCAATCTAACCGCATTGGTGATAGACTCCCAGAGGGCCTTCTTAACAGGCACATCTGTCAACCTCCTCTTGTTCCCAAACAGCTGGGGATAAAAGTCCTTGACGGCGTGGACCAGTGCAGCGCTCTCCTCCTTGGTGAACCTGGGAACTGACATGCCTGCTGGGTTGTATAATTATAATAATATATATTGCCTGCAGGCATTAGAGAACTGACAAAGATGGCAACGTGTAATGGACTTTTATATGGTGAAGTAAACATGAGATGCACCATGGGACAATTTATCTGTACATCTGATTGGATAAAAGTTTGAAATATTGTTATAATGTCTGTGAGACCATCCTGACTCAAGTTGTGT
The DNA here is from genome assembly GCF_027579735.1 of Bombina bombina. NCBI lineage: Eukaryota > Metazoa > Chordata > Amphibia > Anura > Bombinatoridae > Bombina > Bombina bombina. Next base: position 1,149,155,177 of record NC_069501.1, on the reverse strand, counting down.
TTGTGTGATGAACTCTGATTGGCCGTTCCTTAATGTTTCATATCTTAGTAACTTCCTTACACATACCTCATGGTGGTGCTGTAACTTCATTTTTCATGTAGACTTATTTGTAACTCATGGGCCTGTCATGCGGATATGTGTGACGCAGATTTAATATCCGTGATCCGTTAAATATTAATGATTAAATACTCTTTAAAATCTAATCCTGTCACATTATTAATGTTGTCGACATTTCTCGGTTTAATAACGGTCTGTTTCTTTAATACAAATACACATTTCATATTGTATGTCTTTATTGTTCTTTAAATACATTTATTGTGAAGTATTGACATTGCTCTATTAAATGTCTTTATAATGCACATTGATTGTGTGCTATTGCGTGACATTAGACTCTAATGTTTAAAGATGCTAATCTGGTGTTTCAAGATGCGTTTCCCACGCAATATTTATTAATGTTAAAATTCAGGTTAGAATGTCAGTAACTTGGATAATCTGTTTATAAATATTAAACTACAGCTTTGTTATTCGCAAATAAACCTCGAGCTTGTATTTGTCTGAAGTGCTCATATATGTTATTGTGCAATGGCGTCTTTAGTTTTAAAGAGACATTACAAACAATTGTATCAAATGATCTGTAGAGATAGAAGATTGTTTAGACTTTAAAATGTGAATCATTTTCCATTAGTATTTATATATCCTCAACAGAAGAAATTTAAATGCACATGGTTGAGACAATCACATAAGGCATCTCTGTGCATCCACCAATCTTCATCTACTGAGCCGATCTCGGTATGCTTTTCAAGCAAAGTATGTCAAGATAGCAAGATAAGTAAATACACTCTTTAAATCTCTTAAAGGGACACTGTCCAAACAAATTTAGCATTGGTGATTGAGCATGAAATGTTAATCAACTTTATTCTTTAATCAGATTATCAAATGTTAACAGTTATCTTGTTATGTTTCTTTGCAAATCAATAATGATATTTTATATTACGGACAATTGTTTTATAAAAACATGGGTTGTCCTTGACGATTGTTGCATCAATTATTCCAAACAATCAAGTTCTGTCCAGAGTACTGAAGCAAATAAATTAGCTATTTACTGCCTTATTTTTAAAGTAATGATAGCAACATCACAATGATCATTCATAATATGAGACAAGTTTTAAAGTTGATTCCAATAGAATACTCATTCAGAATGTATAAATCATTAATTTTTTAACTGTCTACCTTTAAGTATATTTTGAGTTCATGTCCCTTTAAATAAACATTTCACAATAATGCTTAAAATATCATAAACCTAGGCACCTTCCTTTTGCTAAATGAGTCTAACATATGAGTAAAGCAAATTTAGATTAAATTCTAGATTGTTTTACACACTGACTGAAATATATTTATTAAATGAGGTCTTTTTTAGCCTTCAGCGTAGAGGGACATTAAGCTATATGTTATGTATGAATTTTGTATAATATTCTTATATTTGAACAACTTAATATGTTTTGTTATTCAATCATTATATTGTAATTATATATATTCTTGGATTAAATACATCTCTACATAGGCTATTTTGATGCTGATTGTTGTTTGCATATAGATGCCTTATATCATTGACTAAGATAGATATGTGCATTTTTTTTTTAATTTTAACAAGTATATTTAAAGACTGAATGTAATTCTATAGTACTTTCTAAATATGTTTAAATTCTTGTATGATATTTTTAAAAATCTATACAAAATATACTTTGTGAATGTCCCTTTAAGGACCCAAACATTTTGTATTTTTATTTAACATTGACAAAATAAACAAAAGGGGAATTTACATTCTATATAGATATTTGATGTCTAACCCAAGAGGTAAGATTGTAATAAATACATAATATTACTAAGTATAGTTAAATGACTCCACTAGAAAATTACATAGATTAACCTGGCATCCAATAACTAATTTTTAAACAATATCAAGTTAAATGACCTACCATTTATAAATGTAATAATTTAAAAAAAAATTCAATTAATTTTTTGAGATACCTAAGGAAGATACATGATCTTATACAATTATTTTTACATTCAACAACACTGTCACTTTCATGTAATTGAACCACTTCACCTTATTAAATGTTAAAAAATTAAAAATTTTACTACATATCCTAAATAATTTTAATATATACATTTTCAATATAAAAGCATTGAAGAATCTGACTCCCCAATTAATGTTATAAAATATATTTTTATATTCTCGGAAGCATTTTATTTTCTAATATTAAAGCATTATTTTATCTTATGCATGTGCTTGTCAAATAGCCAACTACCAGTCATGGGAGTCCAAGTTTGATTTATTTACAGATTATATTGATATTTAGTAGAATCTGTTGAAAATAATGTATTTAATAATAAAATGTTTATTATTAACATGTCAAAATATATTTAATAGAAAAAAATTAAATATTCCTGGAAGTCATCAGATGCCAATCTGAAATGAAAAATAATAAAAATGGAACAAAGTTAATACACACGTTGTCAAATATTCATAAAATACATTTAAAATCATATGGTGTCTATGCTCTAACTTTGATCAACATTTTTTAAAGATAATCATTAAATTGATTTAAAATTAATGAAATACATACACCATTATATTGTTGATTAAAAATTCAATTTAAATATCCAAAAATCAAATTATACATAATAATGTATATCACATTTCAACAATATATGTATGCTGAACATAAATCTAATATTTCATGTCCATTCAAATACCTCTATATCAACTATAATATGTATTCCTTTTTCTGATTGTGATCCCTAAATATCTAATGATGAAATAAGTATGACTAATGTATGTAAGCTAACAATAATCAACATTCTTCATGTGATTCTTAACTAGCATGCACCAACCTGGATAATGCATGGTCTTTGAAAGTCAATTCAGGGGTAAACAGTTGATCTTCAATAGGTGTCTTATTCATCAGTTCATTAAATAGAGGACTGGGAAATACCATCTACAAAATAGAAAATCATCTAAGTGTCTCCAATAGGATGTCTCCACAGCCTTATTCTATCAAATAGTTTGCACTTACCATGTGAACATGTCTTTGTATGGTTTTCAAGGTCAGCAGAATTGAAAGATAATGCCAGACATGATCCCATTGGTATACTTCAATTTAAATCTTGGCTTTTTCCCCACTGTCAGTCTGGGCAATCTTGACTGTCAGGCTTCAAATTGTTCCCTTTCAGTCTTTAGATTAAGTCATCTCCCTAATGTAATAAATTTTAAATAAAAAATTCATACAATTGTGTGAATCAGTTCTGTACCCCTCTCCCACCCCCCATTTCATAATAAATATCTGTCACTAGCTTACTAAGCCTGTGTATGAACCTGTGTTATTTTCTATCAAGTGTGAAGATGAGTCATATTGAGCATAAAAAACCTCTGTGTGACATTGAACCATAGTCATTCTAGAGTATCCCTTTCTGATTATGTACATTTTAAGTAATGTGTAAACAAAAATCTATTTTTTAAAATGTATGCCATATGATGTATTTGTGTACAAATCATGCCAGCAACAGTCCATACATTTCTACTTACCATCTGATGTCCTCTTTAAAAACCAGGTGGCAAAGACTCGCTATAGGACCCAATGCCCAGAGCATCACCTATATTATGAAAATTAAAAATTATTCTAACATTTGATCAATACTAACATGTTTGCACAATTCTCTACTTGTCATTTCCCTAGAGTTCACATCTATTGAAAATACTACAGTCTAACTTCTATTCTTTACCGTCTAAAGTGGCGGTTGATGACATCTGCTCTGACATCAAGTCCCTCGTCCTGGAATTCCCCCTCTAGAACAGGATCATCCTCCTCATCTCTGAGGAGGTCTCTGTCCACCGGGACGGCCTGCAGCATCCCAGCCCGCTGTGCAATATTATGCAGGACGCTACAGGCTACAACGATCTTCGCCACCTTCTTTGGGTTGTACTGGAGTGCTCCTCCAGAACGGTCCAGGCACCTGAATCTCATCTTCAGGAGCCTGAACATCCTTTCAACCACCGCCCTGGTTCTCTTATGAGCCCTATTGTAGCGCTCCTCAGACACATCAGTCGGGCTACGCAAGGGGGTAATGAGCCAAGGCCGGCTCATGTACCCAGAATCACCTATAAATTTTGAACAGAACATAATTCAAACAGAATACTTAAATTAGTATATTGTTGTATACATTTTTTTAAGTTAAAAACCATAATCCATATTAAAACTTGTCAGAAACATACAAAAAATAAAATTTCTATATTATTCTGTATCTTCCCATTTCAGCTAAGACATGCTACATATGCGTATTGTTCTGAAAACAAACCTTGTGTAAAATGCTAACTACATGGTTACATTGCATTCTCTATCTGAACACTTAAGGTAAGACATGCTACATATCTGCATTTAAATAAAAATAGACATTAGCAGAAAGAGACAATGACAGGGTTAAATTGCATGAGATAATAGCTTCCCATTTCAGCTAAGACATGCTACATATGCGTATTGTTCTGAAAACAAACCTTGTGTAAAATGCTAACTACATGGTTACATTGCATTCTCTATCTGAACACTTAAGGTAAGACATGCTACATATCTGCATTTAAATAAAAATAGACATTAGCAGAAAGAGACAATGACAGGGTTAAATTGCATGAGATAATAGCTTCCCATTTCAGCTAAGACATGCTACATATGCGTATTGTTCTGAAAACAAACCTTGTGTAAAATGCTAACTACATGGTTACATTGCATTCTCTATCTGAACACTTAAGGTAAGACATGCTACATATCTGCATTTAAATAAAACTAGACATTAGCAGAAAGAGACAATGACAGGGTTAAATTGCATGAGATAATAGCTTCCCATTTCAGCTAAGACATGCTACATATGCGTATTGTTCGGAAAACAAACCTTGTGTAAAATGCTAACTACATGGTTACATTGCATTCTCTATCTGAACACTTAAGGTAAGACATGCTACATATCTGCATTTAAATAAAACTAGACATTAGCAGAAAGAGACAATGACAGGGTTAAATTGCATGAGATAATAGCTTCCCATTTCAGCTAAGACATGCTACATATGCGTATTGTTCTGAAAACAAACCTTGTGTAAAATGCTAACTACATGGTTACATTGCATTCTCTATCTGAACACTTAAGGTAAGACATGCTACATATCTGCATTTAAATAAAAATAGACATTAGCGTCGTTAAATAACAAATGGTTAAATTTAATCCTATAGCTGAACATGACGCTAACAGTTAAAAAATACAGGGCCAATTGTCAACATTATTAACCATGTTGAGCACAAATACTCACCAACGAGATAACCAGGGGGCATTTGTCTTTCCTCAAACTGGCTCCACAGGGACGACAGAGAGAGGATGCGGGCATCATGACAAGCCCCTCCAAAATTCGCATACACATGCATAATCCTCATCCGTGCGTCACAAACATACTGCACGTTGAGGCTATGAAAATGTTTGCGATTTCTGAAGGGCAAGTCATCAATTGGAGCACGCAGCGCAATGTGGGTACAATCTATGGCTCCCAAGACATTGGGCAATTGAGCAATATCAAAGAATTCCCGCTTCAGGCGCCTCCAATCACCATCATTCTGTGGGAATCCTATGTATTGCTTACTGATACGTACCATGGCGTCCAGAAAGTTATCAAACACCACAGAGAATGTACCTTGAGCCAGGCCATGCATGTACAGTTCTCCGGATTGAAAACTCCCGGAGGCCAGGACGTATAGACAGCTTAGCATCTTACTCATGGGGGGAACAGCAGTCCTTATTTGTATACGTGGCTCCAAATGAGGTTTAAGAAGCTCGTAAAGGCCAATGAGCTGTTCGCGATCGAGCCGATACTTATCAAAAACCTCAAAGTCGCTCATGTTTTCCAAGGTGGGTCTCACCCTGTAGACACGAGGACCTCGAACCAGACGACCCCTTCGTCTCGGTCTGAGCCGCCGAGGCTGCCTGATTCGACCAACAGCTAGTTCGCCAATAGCAGCACCAGCAGCGTCTACCATGTCATCGTCATCCATCTTTCAAAACAGCGTAACAAGGTAAGCACTTGATCTGATGTGGATCACAAGTGATGCTTTGGCCATGTTGTTTGGGGGATTTATAGTACAATTAGTCCAATGGTAGTGAGTTTGTAATGATTGCTAATTGTATTCACTTGTTTGTATGTGAGCGGCGCGAATGCTTTCAAAGTGGGCGTTGTATTTTTTTGGCTGAAATGTTGTTTTCCGCAAATAAATCTCAATGTGAAAGTGTCAAATATCACACATACAGTGCATGTTTGTAATGTTTGTTCATATGCGTAATCAATATTTATGAAACGCGATCTTATAGTAACAAGCACACGTCCAGGCTAACATGAATGAAAGTGCATAGTTGTGTATAATGTGCATCGAATGTGATCGATCAATGTTTCTGCAATATTGTTTGTAAACGATAAATTAACATCTGCCATCTGTAGTATTGTATATATATGAGTGATTGCCGAGCAGTAAATATTGTACGCGTCCCTTTAAAATCGCAATAAGAATTCCGAACTTCCCGTCTGTCATCTGTAGTATTGTATATATAAGTGATTGCCGAGCTGTCAATATTGTATGCGTCCCTTTAAAATCGCAATAATAATTCAGAAATTCCCGTCTGTCATCTGTAGTATTGTATATATAAGTGATTGCCGAGCTGTCAATATTGTATGCGTCCCTTTAAAATCGCAATAATAATTCCGAACTTCCCGTCTGCCATCTGTAGTATTGTATATATAAGTGATTGCTGAGCTGTCAATATTGTATGCGTCCCTTTCAAATCGCACTAATGCTGAATAACTTCCGGCTGTCATCTGTAGTATTGTATATATAAGTGATTTGCGATCTGACAATATTGTATGCGTCCCATTAGAATGGCACTAATACTGAATAACTTCCGGCTGTCATCTGTAGTATTGTTTATATAAGTGATTGCCGAGCTGTCAATATTGTATGCGTCCCATTAAAATGGCACTAATACTGAATAACTTCCGGCTGTCATCTGTAGTATTGTATATATAAGTGATTGCCGAGCTGTCAATATTGTATGCGTCCCATTCAAATCGCAATAATAATTCCGAACTTCCGGCTGTCATCTGTAGTATTATATATATATAAGTGATTGCCGAGCTGTCAATATTGTATGCGTCCCTTTCAAATGGCACTAATACTGAATAACTTCCGGCTGTCATCTGTAGTATTATATATATAAGTGATTGCCGAGCTGTCAATATTGTATGTGTCCCATTCAAATCGCAATAATAATTCCGAACTTCCCGTCTGCCATCTGTAGTATTGTATATATAAGTGATTTTAGATCTGACAATATTGTATGCGTGCCATAAAAATCGCACTAATACTGAATAACTTCCGTCTGCCATCTGTAGTATTGTATATATAAGTGATTTGCGATCTGACAATATTTCTTAATTGTCCCATTGAAATCTCCATAATAATGCTGTTCAAAAGTGTGGTTTACGTATATGTTGTATTGTAGTATTGAGTGTTAAATTTCCTAAAGGGGCGGTACAGTGGTGAATCTGTGATGTGTATGGTTGAATCTTGTAATGACGTCATGATATTATTAACCTGCCTATGTAGTTGTGAAATCCTCATTGTGTTGTTGTATTGTGCTACATTGTTATTGTGTGCTGAATAAAATCTAAATGTGTGCTTTGTGGTTGCGTGATGGGTGATACGTGTTATGTACATGTACGTATATATTGTGATTGTGTCCCACATATGCTGACTTCTATATAGCGGTCTGGCATTGTTGTTCCTTCCCATAAAGTGACATCTGTAATCTGGTGTAATGATGTATTTCTTGTAGGTAATTCCTAATGGTTTATTGTGATGGAATCATGATGTTAAAAGTACAGTAAAATCCATATGTTGTGTTTTGTGATTCCTGTAGAGAATGTAATGTGTTTTTCCCCCATCATTTGAATGCACATGTATGAGTGAATGTTAAAAGTAATATATGTGCATCCATGACTGATCATGTGTTAAGCCTATGTAGATATGCTGTTGCTGCAAGCATATGAGTTGAATAACTGAAATGCAATAATAAAGGTAAATGAGAGGTGTTTCCCATTGTGTAGTGTTTGTGAATCCATAAATGTGTATTGAATTTTATTTTAATTTTAAATGTAATTTTATTTAAATAATAATGTGTTACTAGTGATGTTGATTTGTAGTTGATGTAATATAAAAGTGTGAAACAAATTTATGGTGTTGTGAATATTTAATAATTAAAAACCATAAGTCCACCATAGGGAAATAGTCATTTCTTAATCTATTTATCATAGCTGGGTCTAACGCATGAAATCATGTATTTTCTAGCGCTGGTATTTGGAGTTTTTCAGTCTACGCTATTTGCGTGCGTTAGGGAAATGAGGGTTTCGCGTGCACGAGCACGTCTTCCCAATAGAAGTCAATGGAGGCTCTAAAGATTTCTAATTTTTTTTTCTAAGACTGGTTTTCCTCGTAAAGTGAGTGACGTCATGAGCTTGTGTGAAAAAGTCACTAAATCGTGTTCTTTTTGTAATAAATAAATATTTTGTGTATGTCATGTGGTGTATATTGTTTGTATGCATCGATGAGTGTATGTTTGTGATAATGTTATTAGTTAGATGTAGGTATATGAGGGTCTTTTCCCGTATGTCCATGTAAGTCAATGGGAAAATGGATTTTTGTGGATTTATTTCAAACACCCGAGATCTCGCAACTTTAATCCTTTGTATTTTACCGAAAACAAAATAAATATGAAAAATAAAGATAGTGTAGTGTTTGTATGAGTGTAAGTGTACTTTGTGTAATATTTTTTTTGTGATTCGTGGATGTTTTTTTTGTCGGTATATGTTTACTACTGGGTCTGAGGTGGCGGTAGAAAGGTGAGCGTTAGGTGTATTTTGAGTCGTAATTTAGTAAACTCTAAATACCGGAGTGCGTAAGAAACCAGCGTTAGGAGCCTCTAACGCTGGTTTTCACGGCTAACGCCGAACTCCAAATCTAGGCCTAAATAAATACTAGATAGAATGATGCAATCAAAAGAAAGATTAGTCTGATAATACAATGTAAATAAGTGTAAAGTTTTAGGCCTAGATTTAGAGTTCGGCGGTAGCCGTGAAAACCAGCGTTAGAGGCTCCTAACGCTGGTTTTAGGCTACCGCCGGTATTTGGAGTCACTCAAAATAGGGTCTAACGCTCACTTTTCAGCCGCGACTTTTCCATACCGAAGATCCCCTTACGTCAATTGCGTATCCTATCTTTTCAATGGGATCTTTCTAACGCTGGTATTTAGAGTCGTTTCTGAAGTGAGCGTTAGAGCTCTAACGACAAAACTCCAGCCGCCGGAAAATAGCAGGAGTTAAGAGCTTTCTGGGCTAACGCCGGTTCATAAAGCTCTTAACTACTGTACCCTAAAGTACACTAACACCCATAAACTACCTATGTCCCCCTAAACCGAGGTCCCCCCACATCGCCGCCACTCGATAAAAATTTTTTAACCCCTAATCTGCCGACCGCCAACTACGTTATACTTATGTACCCCTAATCTGCTGCCCCTAACCCCGCCGACCCCTGTATTATATTTATTAACCCCTAACCTGCCCCCCACAACGTCGCCGCCAGCTACTTACAATAATTAACCCCTAATCTGCCGACCGCAAAGCGCCGCCACCTACGTTATCCTTATGTACCCCTAATCTGCAGCCCCTAACACCGCCGACCCCTATATTATATTTATTAACCCCTAATCTGCCCCCCTCAACGTCGCCGACACCTGCCTACACTTATTAACCCCTAATCTGCCGACCGGACCTGAGCGCTACTATAATAAAGTAATTAACCCCTAATCCGCCTCACTAACCCTATCATAAATAGTATTAACCCCTAATCTGCCCTCCCTAACATCGCCGACACCTACCTTCAATTATTAACCCCTAATCTGCCGACTGGAGCTCACCGCTATTCTAATAAATGGATTAACCCCTAAAGCTAAGTCTAACCATAACACTAACACCCCCCTAACTTAAATATAATTTAAATCTAACAAAATTAATTAACTCTTATTAAATAAATTATTCCTATTTAAAGCTAAATACTTACCTGTAAAATACATCCTAATATAGCTACAATATAAATTATAATTATATTGTAGCTATTTTAGGATTAATATTTATTTTACAGGCAACTTTGTAATTATTTTAACCAGGTACAATAGCTATTAAATAGTTAAGAACTATTTAATAGTTACCTAGTTAAAATAATAACAAATTTACCTGTAAAATAAATCCTAACCTAAGTTATAATTAAACCTAACACTACCCTATCAATAAATTAATTAAATAAAATACCTACAATTACCTACAATTAACCTAACACTACACTATCAATAAATAAATTAAATACAATTGCTACAAATAACTACAATTACATAAACTAACTAAAGTACAAAAAATAAAAAAGAACTAAGTTACAAAAAATAAAAAAATATTTACCAACATTAGAAAAATATTACAACAATTTTAAACTAATTACACCTACTCTAAGCCCCCTAATAAAATAACAAAGACCCCCAAAATAAAAAAATGCCATACCCTATTCTAAATTAATAAATGTAAAAGCTCTTTTACCTTACCAGCCCTGAACAGGGCCCTTTGCGGGGCATGCCCCAAGAAAATCAGCTCTTTTGCCTGTAAAAAAAAACATTCAATACCCCCCCCAACATTACAACCCACCACCCACATACCCCTAATCTAACCCAAACCCCCCTTAAATAAACCTAACACTAAGCCCCTGAAGATCTTCCTACCTTGTCTTCACCATCCAGGTATCACCGATCCGTCCTGGCATCCGGTGCTGAAGAGGTCCAGAAGAGGCTCCAAAGTCTTCCTCCTATCCGGCAAGAAGAGGACATCCGGACCGGCAAACATCTTCTCCAAGTGGCATCTTCGATCTTCTTCCATCCGGTGCGGAGCGGGTCCATCTTGAAGCAGCCGACGCGGATCCATCCTCTTCTTCCGTTGTCTCCCGACGAATGACGGTTCCTTTAAGGGACGTCATCCAAGATTACGTCCCTCGAATTCCGATTGGCTGATAGGATTCTATCAGCCAATCGGAATTAAGGTAGGAATATTCTGATTGGCTGATGGAATCAGCCAATCAGAATCAAGTTCAATCCTATTGGCTGATCCAATCAGCCAATCAGATTGAGCTCACATTGTATTGGCTGTTCCGATCAGCCAATAGAATGCAAGCTCAATCTGATTGGCTGATTGGATCAGCCAATCGGATTGAACTTGATTCTGATTGGCTGATTCCATCAGCCAATCAGAATATTCCTACCTTAATTCCGATTGGCTGATAGAATCCTATCAGCCAATCGGAATTCGAGGGACGCCATCTTGGATGACGTCATTTAAAGGAACCGTCATTCGCCGTTCAGTCGTCGGCCAGGATGGATGTTCCGCGGTGGAGGTCTTCAGGATGCTGCCGCTTCGCTCCGGATGGATGCCGCTTGGATGAAGACTTCAATCGGATGGAAGAACTCTTCTGCCCCGCTTGGATGAAGACTTCAGCTGGATCATGGACCTCTTCAGCCCCCCGCTTGGGCTTGGATCAGGACATCGGAGGAGCTCTTCTGGACCGATCGGTGAACCTGGTATGGTGAAGACAAGGTAGGAAGATCTTCAGGGGCTTAGTGTTAGGTTTATTTAAGGGGGGTTTGGGTTAGATTAGGGGTATGTGGGTGGTGGGTTGTAATGTTGGGGGGGGGGTATTGTATGTTTTTTTTTTACAGGCAAAAGAGCTGATTTTCTTGGGGCATGCCCCGCAAAGGGCCCTGTTCAGGGCTGGTAAGGTAAAAGAGCTTTTAAATGTATTAATTTAGAATAGGGTAGGGCATTTTTTTATTTTGGGGGTCTTTGTTATTTTATTAGGGGGCTTAGAGTAGGTTTAATTAGTTTAAAATTGTTGTAATATTTTTCTTATGTTTGTAAATATTTTTTATTTTTTGTAACTTAGTTCTTTTTTATTTTTTGTACTTTAGTTAGTTTATGTAATTGTAGTTATTTGTAGGAATTGTATTTAATTTATTTATTGATAGTGTAGTGTTAGGTTAATTGTAGGTAATTGTAGGTATTTTATTTAATTAATTTATTGATAGGGTAGTGTTAGGTTTAATTATAACTTAGGTTAGGATTTATTTTACAGGTAATTTTGTTATTATTTTAACTAGGTAACTATTAAATAGTTCTTAACTATTTAATAGCTATTGTACCTGGTTAAAATAATTACCAAGTTGCCTGTAAAATAAATATTAATCCTAAAATAGCTACAATGTAATTATAATTTATATTGTAGTTATATTAGGATTTTTTTTTACAGGTAAGTATTTAGCTTTAAATAGGAATAAGTTATTTAATAAGAGTTAATTTATTTCGTTAGATTTAAATTATATTTAAGTTAGGGGGGTGTTAGTGTTAGGGTTAGACTTAGCTTTAGGGGTTAATACATTTATTAGAATAGCGGTGAGCTCTGGTCGTCAGATTAGGGGTTAATAATTGAAGTTAGGTGTCGGCGATGTTAGGGAGGGCAGATTAGGGGTTAATACTATTTATGATAGGGTTAGTGAGGTGGATTAGGGGTTAATAACTTTATTATAGTAGCGCTCAGGTCCGCTCGGCAGATTAGGGGTTAATAAGTGTAGGCAGGTGTCGGCGACGTTGAGGGGGGCAGATTAGGGGTTAATAAATATAATATAGGGGTCGGCGGTGTTAGGGGCAGCAGATTAGGGTACATAAGGATAACGTAGGTGGCGGCGCTTTGCGGTCGGAAGATTAGGGGTTAATTATTGTAGGTAGCTGGCGGCGACGTTGTGGGGGGCAGGTTAGGGGTTAATAAATATAATATAGGGGTCGGCGGTGTTAGGGGCAGCAGATTAGGGGTACATAAGGATAATGTAGGTAGCGGCGGTTTACGGAGCGGAAGATTAGGGGTTAATAATATAATGCAGGGGTCAGCGATAGCGGGGGCGGCAGATTAGGGGTTAATAAGTGTAAGGTTAGGGGTGTTTAGACTCAGGGTACATGTTAGAGTGTTAGGTGCAGACGTAGGAAGTGTTTCCCCATAGAAAACAATGGGGCTGCGTTAGGAGCTGAACGCTGCTTTTTTGCAGGTGTTAGGTTTTTTTTCAGCTCAAACGGCCCCATTGTTTTCTATGGGGGAATCGTGCACGAGCACGTTTTTGAGGCTGGCCGCGTCCGTAAGCAACTCTGGTATCGAGAGTTGCATTTGCGGTAAAAATGCTCTACGCTCCTTTTTTGGAGCCTAACGCAGCATTTTTTTGAACTCTCGATACCAGAGTTAATTTTATGGTGCGGCCAGAAAAAAGCCCGCGGAGCGTTAACAGCCCATCTACCGCCAAACTCCAAATCTAGGCCTTAGTGTCTATAAAACAAAAGGAGCTCCCATGTTGTAGCGTAGGTTATCTTTTCTCGTGTGACCAATTAAAGACAGTTATAAATAGGTCACTAGAGTTTGCAGCCAATGGCTGTGTGGAATATAACACTGTTCTGTACTTCCATTTCTAACACGAACTGAAAAGCTCACAATTTCAGCATTGAATTACATGAAAAGGAGACAAAATAAATAATGAAAGTATATTGCAGAGTTTTATATATATATATATATATATATATATATATATATATACACACAGGTAGCCCTCAGTTTACGCCGGGGTTAGGTTCCAGAAGGAATGGTTGTAAATCGAAACCGTTGTAAATTGAAATCCAGTTTATAATGTAAGTCAATGGGAAGTGAGGGAGTTAGGTTCCAGGCCCCTCTCAAAATTGTCATAAGTAACACCTAATACATTATTTTTAAAGCTTTGAAATGAAGACTTAAATTGCTAAACAGCATTATAAACCTAATAAAATAATCACACAACTCGAATATATAATTAAACTAAGTTAAATGAACAAAAACATTTGCTAAACAGCATTATAAAGATACAGACACAATTTTTGGGCTTGTTAGATTGTACCAGCTTTTTACTTGACACCAAAAATTCATAAAGACCCCATAAACCCCCCAGGGTGCCCCATAGTGGCCGGTATTGGCTCTATCATGAGCAATGCATCTAAGTTTATGGATAAAGTTTTGGCACCTCTGGTACACACAGGCAAATCCTACATTAAAGACACTAATGATTTCCTGGTTAAGATAAAACAATTTAGTGGTCTTGATGATGATGTTGTACTTGCTACATGCAATGTTTGCAGTTTATATACTGTTATCCCACATAATGTGGGTATTGAGTGCATTCGCAAAAAACTGCATGCATGTGGCGACTACAATAATACTCAGATAGGTTTCATGATTGACCTATTGGAAGCTATTTTGACCCAAAATTACTTTCTTTTTGACAAAAAATTTTACATGCAGAAGACAGGCACAGCGATGGGGTCAAATGTGGCCCCATCCTATGCCTGTCTGGTCATGGATTTCATAGAGGAATCTATTGTTTACAATCATCCTCTGTTTCAGAAACATTGCCTTGCATGGCATAGGTATATAGATGACCTTTTTATTATTTGGCAGGGCAGCCCCGAGTGTTTAAATCAATTAAAAAATGACATTGAAAGATCAGCATCATTTATAGTATTCACTGCCAAACATGATTACACTAAAATTGAATTTCTTGACACTTTGGTTTACAAAGAGAATGGTCATTTAAACACAGACCTTTATGTCAAGACAACTGACAAAAACACATTACTTCATAGGAATAGTTTCCATCCTCCTGCTATATTTAAATCAGTACCTAAATCTCAATTTCTCAGGGTTGATAGAATTGTCTCGGATCCCTCAGTTAAGGTAAATAGACTTATTGAGATTCAATTAAAATTTAAAGAGAGAGGATACTCTGAGAAAGAGTTAACAGAAGTGAGGTCAAATTTCCAGTCTAGAAAGAGTCACCCCAACAATAATAGGTTAACTTTTGTCAGTACATACAATACTCTAAGCTATAAGATACAAGGTATTCTTAAGCACAATTGGCATATCCTAAAAGAGTCATGTCCTGACATTGAAGAATTTTCCCAACTCCCTAGAGCAGCATACCGTAATGGGTACACCTGTGGCAAAAGGATCGTTAGATCTACTGTCAACTCTGATAGCAATAAGTCTCCTTTTTTTGGGAAACCTAAGAATGGCACCTTCCCCTGTTTGGGTTGTCTACACTGCAACAGTGTCATTAAAGGGGTGAAATCTGTCACCCCTACCTTGGGTGTAAATTTAAAATACCGGGGTTTTTTACCTGTAACTCATCCTACGTTGTATACGCCCTTAAATGTCCATGTGGGCTGTTATACATAGGTGAGACCACCCAAAGGGTAAGGGACCGTATAGGACAACATAAGTCCACTATCAGAAATGACAGTACTAAAGACCTTCCTGTGCCTGCTCATTTTTTAAAAATGGGACATCAAGTAAACCAACTTCGGTTTATGGTATTAGATCAAATAAAAAGAAAACCTAGGGGGGGTGATAGACATAGAGAGCTTCTATACAGAGAGGCTAAGTGGATATGGAAATTAGACACACTTTACCCTAAAGGCATGAATAGGGAGTTTGATCTCAATCCATTACTCTGATTTCATTTTTATGTTTCTCTAGTTTATATCCCTTTCTATCTAGATGGCTATGTATTCATCTTTAATTGTCCCCTCTCATATGATGTTTTTAATTTAGGCCCTTTAGGATACCAATTTTAGCAATATGGGGTTAATTAAATGAATGTTACTAGGTATGAGAAAAGTTTTGTCTCTCTTGTGTAACCCCGCCTTCTACATGTGCTCCTAATGGTCCTTGTTTTAATTGACTGTGCTATAAAGTGTTTGCTTGTGCATTACATTTTTAGCTTGACAAAGGGGCAGTAGCCCCGAAACGTTGCTGTTCACTTTAATAAAAGCCCTTTCACTTCATTGAGTGCATCATCATTTGTTTTTGGAGCATTATAAACCTAATAAAACAATCACGCAACACAGACTTTACTTGCATTTTTCTGCAAACAGTTCTTTCTATGCATTCCAATCTGGACTGATTTATAGACAGGAAAATCTTGTTCCTTTGCAAGCTGCTCGATAGCTCTGGTCTGGTTGAACTGATTAATTTCAGCTTGCTTGGCTTCCATATCTTTGCTGCAACACAAGCGGACAGCTCCACCTACTGGCCATTTTAATCAATGCTCTGCTTCTCAATGCTTTTCAATACCAGTCACATGACTGAAAAAATGGTTGTTAATCTGAAATGGTGCGAATTGAACCGTTGTAAACCGAGGGCCACCTGTATATATATATATATATATATATAGCCATTAGCCTCTGATGAAGTGAGCTGATACGCTCACGAAACGCGTAAGGCATGTGACGTACATTCGTGACGTCACATCCGGAATTCCGATTCACCCACTCTCAGCTATTTTTCCACTTTTGATACTTTTGATCACAACAGCGTTACAACTGCACAGCACCCTACAAAAGTAAGTTAACTGCCACCCGCACGCTCCATACTTTTGCCGTGCTACCTGGCCCCTTACATTTTATTGTATTTTACTCTATTTTCGTATTTGGTTTTACCCTTTTTGTAAACAGACTCTTGTATTACATCCCTCATACCAGTATACCATTTTCATATACAGCCTCGCATATTATATTACATTATATATCCTACATCATTACACCATTTACATCTTTTTTATACTATTTTATACCATGCTTTCTTTTTTATATTTTAATATAAATAAAAATAAAAATTGTTTTTAAAATATTATATCCTTTTTTTGGGCTCATGTATTTTTCCCTACCTATTGATCTATATATGCATATACATTTTTATATATATGTATATTTTTTCTTTTTTGTCCTGGATATCAGCTTATACTAAATAGGAACTTCCTTCACTTTTACCCTCTGTCCACAAATACAGTGTGGTAAGAATAGGAGAATCCCACAATTATCCTCCGTTGTTCCACGGTAACCTAGTGTCTGCCTCTCGGTCCTGATTATTTATATTAATTTATATTAATCTCTATACACACCACCCTATATTTTTGGTGCATATACTCCTGTCTTCATCATATGTGGTGTTCCTGTCTGGTGTCTACCCACACCACAAGTATCCACTCGTCGCTGATCGTTGATCCCTGTGATCTAACAGGTGAGCATTTATTATCGTTCATTTTGATCTCATTTATTCATCACTCATTTGGGGATATTCCCATTTTTGTTTTTCTCCCCTTCACATGCTTATGAGGAACATCTTCTGCAAGCGCTATTAGAACAAACCCTGTTCAACTTTTTCCCATTTTTAGTCTCACCAAGGAGGAATGAGACACCACTAATAGCAGCATACATTGGACTTTTTCATAGAGCATTTTATTGTACAACAACTTCTTCTCTAATTTTGGCGCAACTACCTACTCCCCCCTTTTTTCATATATATATATATATATATATATATACAGGGAGTGCAGAATTATTAGGCAAGTTGTATTTTTGAGGATTAATTTTATTATTGAACAACAACCATGTTCTCAATGAACCCAAAAAACTAATTAATATCAAAGCTGAATATTTTTGGAAGTAGTTTTTAGTTTGTTTTTAGTTTTAGCTATTTTAGGGGGATATCTGTGTGTGCAGGTGACTATTACTGTGCATAATTATTAGGCAACTTAACAAAAAACAAATATATACCCATTTCAATTATTTATTTTTACCAGTGAAACCAATATAACATCTCAACATTCACAAATATACATTTCTGACATTCAAAAACAAAACAAAAACAAATCAGTGACCAATATAGCCACCTTTCTTTGCAAGGACACTCAAAAGCCTGCCATCCATGGATTCTGCCAGTGTTTTGATCTGTTCACCATCAACATTGCGTGCAGCAGCAACCACAGCCTCCCAGACACTGTTCAGAGAGGTGTACTGTTTTCCCTCCTTGTAAATCTCACATTTGATGATGGACCACAGGTTCTCAATGGGGTTCAGATCAGGTGAACAAAAGGCCATGTCATTAGATTTTCTTCTTTTATACCCTTTCTTGCCAGCCACGCTGTGGAGTACTTGGACGCGTGTGATGGAGCATTGTCCTGCATGAAAATCATGTTTTTCTTGAAGGATGCAGACTTCTTCCTGTACCACTGCTTGAATAAGGTGTCTTCCAGAAACTGGCAGTAGGACTGGGAGTTCAGCTTGACTCCATCCTCAACCCGAAAAGGCCCCACAAGCTCATCTTTGATGATACCAGCCCAAACCAGTACTCCACCTCCACATTGCTGGTGTCTGAGTCGGACTGGAGTTCTCTGCCCTTTACCAATCCAGCCACGGGCCCATCCATCTGGCCCATCAAGACTCACTCTCATTTCATCAGTCCATAAAGCCTTAGAAAAATCAGTCTTGAGATATTTCTTGGCCCAGTCTTGACGTTTCAGCTTGTGTGTCTTGTTCAGTGGTGGTCGTCTTTCAGCCTTTCTTACCTTGGCCATGTCTCTGAGTATTGCACACCTTGTGCTTTTGGGCACTCCAGTGATGTTGCAGCTCTGAAATATGGCCAAACTGGTGGCAAGTGGCATCTTGACAGCTGCACGCTTGACTTTTCTCAGTTCATGGGCAGTTATTTTGCACCTTGGTTTTTCCACACGCTTCTTGCGACCCTGTTGACTATTTTGAATGAAACGCTTGATTGTTCGATGATCACGCTTCAGAAGCTTTGCAATTTTAAGAGTGCTGCATCCCTCTGCAAGATATCTCACTATTTTTGACTTTTCTGAGCCTGTCAAGTCCTTCTTTTGACCCATTTTGCCAAAGGAAAGGAAGTTGCCTAATAATTGTGCACACCTGATATAGGGTGTTGATGTCATTAGACCACACCCCTTCTCATTACAGAGATGCACATCACCTAATATGCTTAATTGGTAGTAGGCTTTCGAGCCTATACAGCTTGGAGTAAGACAACATGCATAAAGAGGATGATGTGGTCAAAATACTCATTTGCCTAATAATTCTGCACTCCCTGTATATATATATATATATATATATATATATATATATATATATATATATCAGATATCCAAATTGAAGGTACCCCTAAAAAAGGTAAAAATAAGAAACGTAATAAATCTAGGGAGAATCGCAAAGTGAACTTTTCTGATACTGAACCAGAGACCACTGATGATGATGGTTCTCTTTCTGCATTTTCTAGTTCCTATGAGGATAATGGAGACTCGGATATAGAAATAAGTGAACTTGCTAGTGACCCCATTGAGATTATCTCTAAAAAACAGACTATGGTAACAAATAGTCAGCCTAATAATGAAATTTCAGGGGCAAGACCAAAAACACAGAAGGATACACAAAAGAATCCTATTAAGCCCATACTATCCACAATAAAAAGTTGACAGATAGCAAATATGCACAAAAAGCTAAAGAGCAGGTTTTTCACAGGGACACAAACCAAGGGGTGGGAGGAGGAAAGAACACACCCCTACCCCAAAGGGGAGAGGCAAATATCTGCTAAGAAATGCAATGGTCCCCAAATAAATGAAATGGATGTGATTAATATTTCCTCCTACACCCTTAGTGATATTAAAATAAGGGTATTGAAACTTGATTTAAATTTTAGTCCAACTAGGGATTTTGATCTCTTCCAGACCATTATAGATGTAAACAAGTTTGTGAGGTTGCTCACACTTAAGAAATTTTATTCAGAATCATCTGGTTTTAAAACCATTACTGAACCGGAAAATGGTCTGGGAGAGATTAATTTGCTTAATTTTGAAGATACTTGTCGTTTGTTAACTTTAAGATCATTAGATAGTGCTGACTCATTAGATACACCTTACACCTTTGCCAGGGGAACTACTTTCAAAACTAAGTCAAATTTTTATCCTATTCAGTCCAGAGGCAAACAATTGGAATTATTCCATAAGAGAATTCTTGAGGATTTAAATGCCCTTTCACAGGAGAATACACCTATCAAATTAAATATCTCCAATAAGGAAAGGCAAACAATTTAATCATTACAGTCAAATAAGTCTTTGGTAATAAAAAACTCTGATAAAGGAGGCAGTATTGTTGTCATGGACAGAAATTCCTATATATCCGAGACCCAGCGCCAATTAGATGACCCTAATGTGTACACTAAACTCAGCAGTAACCCCACAGTTAGATTTCAGAAGGAATTAGTGTCACTCTTGGATGATGGTGTGGAAATGGGCATTTTGAATAAAAAGACTGCTATGGGTTTGAATGTAAGTGACCCAGTACTGTCTATTTTCCACCATCTTCCAAAAGTGCATAAGGGTTTGGAAAATGTCAAGGGCCGATTGTTGCGGGGATTGGCTCATTGCTTGAACCTGCATCTGAATGGCTGGATATGTATCTTCAGCCCCTTGTAAATAAGCTTCCGAGTTACATCAGAGACACTACTCATGTACTGAGTTTGGTGGGGGATGTGGAATGGCAGAGTGGTTTTAGTTGGTTAACTATAGATGTAGTGTCCTTATATTCCGCAATCCCACATAATATGGGAGTAGAAGCCATTTCATTTTTCCTTAACAACTACACTAACCTCAGTTATATCGTTAAGTTATATCTCATTAGAATGGTTGGCTTTTTATTGAGCCATAATTATTTTATGTTTAAGGGGGATTTCTATGTGCAGAGACGTGGAACAGCTATGGGGGCAAAGTTTGCCCCTTCTTATGTCAACCTATTCATGGGTTGGTGGGAGCTGTTCCACGTCTTTGCGGATGGAAATCCCTTTAAGAATCGCATTTGTTTTTATAGATTGATTGATGATCTCTTATTTGTCTGGCATGGGGATGAGGTGACAATCAAACCATTCATGGATTACTTGAACTCAAATGATAAAGGCATTGAGTTCACCCATGGTTGGCATAAGATAGAGATTGTGTTTTTGGACCTCCTTTTGACTTCTGACTCTTTTACCAAAAAGGTTAATACATCCTTACATCAC
This sequence comes from Bombina bombina, assembly GCF_027579735.1. Classification (NCBI taxonomy): domain Eukaryota; kingdom Metazoa; phylum Chordata; class Amphibia; order Anura; family Bombinatoridae; genus Bombina; species Bombina bombina. The sequence goes on along the minus strand of NC_069501.1, from coordinate 1,149,134,034 downwards.
AAACCAATCGCAGGTAATTGTCTTTCCTCTCAGCTGTTCCACTGCTATGCAAACAACAGTCTGATTTTAAAGAATATTTACCCAAGTTTTAAAAGAAAATAGACATTCATCTCAGCTGTTCCACTGATATGCAAACAACAGCCTGATTTTAAAGCATATCTACCCCAGATTTAAAAGAAAATAGACATTCATCTCAGCTGTTCCCCTGCTATGCAAACAACAGCCTGATTTTAAAGCATATCTACCCTAGTTTAAAAGAAAATAGACATTCATCTCAGCTGTTCCACTGCTATAACAGGTAGCCTATGGAAGATAGTTCTATCATTTAATTTTGCCTACCCTGTTATTTTCTGATGTGTGTATTGCTATATGTATTGTGTTTTATTTTTATTTTATTTTTTATTTTTGTTTATTTGTTTTTATCATTTTAAATGCATATTTTATCACCATCATTTCTGACCATTATGTTAAAAGTTAGTTTAACCAGTTAAGGCCCATATATCTTTTTTGTACTTTGTTTAATGGTTTATTCCCCTACATGAATATCTCTGTCTTATCTCTGTAATTTTCAACTTTCCCTGTGTTTGCTTAAATGACCCTTAGCTCAAATGTCCATAGACATACCCTCCCCATTCCTTTTAACTTTTGCAGGCCAATCTGACGCTAATATATCTCTCTCCTTCAGCCTGATTTTAAAGCATATCTACCCAAGTTTTAAAATAAAATAGACATTCATCTCAGCTGTTCCACTGCCATGCAAACAACAGGTAGTCTATGGAAGATAGTTTCCCTCCCACCCTGCCCCTCAACCCACCCACCCCAGGCTCATTTTTTCATTTATAGATAGTCTCCCACACTACTTTCAGTTTCCTTGAATGACAGGTGCAAACACTGATCAACACATCCTTACTTTTACTTAACCCTACAAAATACATACCTTCTCTTCCTACAAATAGCTACATATCACACAACAATAGTATTTACTTTTTTTAATTTTTTTATTCTTATCTACACACCTCATACCACTAACATGAATCCAAATATGACCATACAGTTATTCATGATAACTCTTTTCTCACTCCAATTTTGTTCCTATCATTACTGCCATAAACACACACCTCAAACTAGAAAACACATTATCATACACCATGGCCTGCTCTGTTGCTGTAACTTATCTGCTGAGTGCTGGTGGAGGGTTATTAAAAATAACCCTCCTACCCCCACCTCACAAAATTATAAAGTATCACATTCAATATAGGGCCAAACAAAAATTATTTCCAAATTCCTATTCCTTATGTTACTTGCACTTGCAAATGATCTAGAGTCTAACCCTGGTCCAGCAACAAATCCCATTCCTAGCCTTCCAGCTAAAAAAGGCCTCTCCTTTGAAAACTGTAATATCCGCAGCTACTACCAAAAATCGATGCACTGCAAGCTTGGTGTTTACATTACAAGCCCAAAATCATTGTGCTCTCTGAATCGTGGCTAACCGCAAAAATACCTGACTCTGCCATTGCAATACATGGGTATTCATGCTATAGAAATGATAGAGCAAAGAGAGGAGGCGGCATTGTAATTTATGCTTACATTTCCACAAAGTACACCCCCTTACAAAAATATAGCTCTCCTGCCACCTTTGATTTCCTTTCTGGCAAAATTGAGATCCTGTGCAGTAAATCAATCATTGTTACAGGAATCTACCGCCCACCTAGCTCCCCTGTGCATTCAATTTCTGACATAGCACATCTCCTTAGTGAAACCATAGCTCAAAACCCAAAAAGTGAAATTTTGGTTTTTGGAGATTTTAATATTGATTGGCTGAATCCAAAAAATAATAATTGTCACTTGTTGTTTAAATCTTTGCAGCTATTAATCTCCTCCCCAACTCGCATAAACATCAAAAGCGAAAATCACACTCTGCTCGACTGTATGCTCTCCACTTCTCCCGACCGAATCCAGGAGGCAGGTGTTCTCCCTAACAATTTCAGTGACCACTGCTTAGTGTACTGCGTGCGCAAAATAAAGGCAACTAAATCCTCTCCGAAGGTTAAAATCACCAGATCCTTCAAAAAATGTAATCTTCAATCTTTTCTAATTGACATCCAGAACCTCCCCTGGCACAGATTAAACGTAATCTCTGATCTAGACTCTGCAGTTGAATTCTTTCAGTTTGAACTCCTACAAGTCTGGAATTTACATGCCCCGCTGTGTAAGGTGAGAGTAAAAGGAGCACACTTGAATTGGATCACAGCTGACCTCATTCAAATGTACCAGTTTCGTGATTCATTGTGGTCAAAGTTTAAGTTTACAGGCTCTATGAACGATCACTGTGTATATAGACAATGGATAAATATATGCACTAAACAAACAAAATTGGCCAAGGCCCAATATTTCTGTGAAAATCTGAACAATAACATATCAAACCCTAGAAAGTTTTGGAAACTCATAAATAACTTATAAAATCCTCCAATCCACTCCCAACCCCCCACTGTCAATGTGGACAACCATACCCTGCAACTCCCCTTAGAAGTAGCAAATGCCTTTAATAGTTATTTTGTTAAATGGTCCACCATCCTGATTGACAAACTAATAAATTACACACATCCTAAAACTACAAATGGGGATCAGGCCCCACTAAATCAGCAAAGACCCAATATAGAGAAGTTCAATTTTAGACCTGCACCCATCAATGTCATTAAGAAACACCTTAATAATCTAAAAAGGAAAAACCAGTCTGGACCTGATCAAATCCCAGCAATGCTGTTGAAGCTCAGTGCGCCGGCAATTGCTAAACCGGTCACAACCCTAATTAACGAATCCTTGGTGTCTGGATACATACCCAAACTTTGGAAAACTGCAAGAGTAGTGCCTATCCATAAAAGTGGGGAGTTAACCTTGGTTTCTAATTATCACCCTATATCTTTGCTCCCAGTAATGTCAAAAAACTTAGAAAAATGCGTCCATAAGCAATTATTTGAGTATTACCAACAATCTAACTATCTGACCCCTGATCAATCAGGTTTTTGCCCAAATCACTCCACTACAACTGTCCTCCTAAAAGTTTGCAGCGACATCCAAACTGGAATGGAACAAGGAGACCTAACTGGAGCTATTTTCCTTGATTTTGCAGAGGTATTTGACACAGTAGACCACGACATACTACTGCTCAAACTAAAAAACTCTGGTATTGCTGATCGTCCGTTAACCTGGTTTTGATCATATGTATCGGATCGATCACAATATGTCTCCGTTTCTGACAGCGACTCCCTTCCTCTCCCAGTAACGTGTGGTGTACCCCAAGGTTCCATTCTCGGCCCCCTACTATTCACATTATTTATAAATGATCTGCCTAATGTCTGCAAATCCTCAACTGTACACATGTACGCAGATGACACAGTAATGCAAACAATTCCAATCTGCCGCAGCTTAAAGCAGTGCTCCAAGACCAGTTCACAGAGGTAGAAAGTGGATCTCAAAAAATAAACTCTTCCTAAACACTGACAAAACTGTCACAATGATCTTTGGAACAGGACCTAAATTACACAAATTACAAAATTCCCATCTTCGCATCAAAACAAAATCCAATTGCACGCTGACCGCAGTCCACTCTTTTAAATACTTAGGTATGTTGTTAGACCCCAATCTATCTTTTGGCCTCCACATAGAAAAACTTGCCCCTAAACATTATCCAAAACTAGGTGCCCTGTACAGAAACTAATCCTGCCTCAGCCCTACAGTAAAGGAAAAGATTGTACAGCAAATGCTGATGCCTATCTTGGATTACGGGGACATAGTATATGCACCTGCACCCAAACTCACTTTAATAAACTAAATACATTGTTTAACTCGTTCTGCGGCTTTGTGCTACAATGTAACTACAGGACCCACCATTGTGACATGCTAAAATAACTAAACTGGCTGTTGTTGGAATCCAGATGCACCCTCCATTTTTCCTGCCTTGTTTTTAAGAACCTTTCTGAGGAGCTCGCACCCTACCTGAGCAGAATGATCTCCCCTACTATTCCCACCTCCTATAACCTCCAATCCAATAACAGCACATTATTTAGCTTGCCTCAATACAAAAAGAAAGCAGCTCGATCCTCCTTTTCCTACAGAGCACCACAATTATGGAATGACCTCCCTCACACTTTAAAAACTTCCCAATGCCTAAAAACTCTCTACATATCTCAAAACAGAATGCACCTGTCATGGTTGATTAAATATTTCCTACTAGTTTTATGTTAAATGTTTGCATATATTGTGTATTATTATTGTTTTTGTATTTTATTGTACCCTATTGTATCAATGCAATGTTTTGTGGTCCCAGGACATACTTGAAAATGAGAGAAATCTCAATGTATCCTTCTTGGTAAAATATTTTATAAATAATAAATAAATTGTCTCTTACACGCACATAGTAGTCATCCAAAACATGTATATAGAGGTATTGTTAAGGGACAATTCCTCTGAGCAAGATGAAATTGTACCCTAGACTTGGATTTTGCTACGAAATCTGCAGATTTGACCAAGCGATTCAGAGATATAATAAAGAGCTGGTAGACAAAGTATCTAGAGAAGTGGCAACTCTAGATAGAAAACAATTACTCAGTAAAGGAAAACAAGGATCTGAATGAAGGGGTTTAAGATTTGTTACAAAATGTTCTAACCAATATTTTGTAGTATGCAATATCATCAAGAAGTATATGCCAATCCTATATGGGGATTACGACTTTAAACATGTTGTCAAGCAGGGATGTGATTTTGTATACTCCAAAAATCTAACCATTGGTAATATGTTTTCACCAAGCATGTTACCAGACTCTGGTGTGCGTAGTTCATGGTTGGATGTTGGGGGTACCTACAAATGTGGGAAACCCTGATGTAAGTCCTGCATATACCTTAAACAAGGAGAAAGATTCAAGTCCTATGTGACAGATTAAACTTTCTCTACTTGGGGTTGTGTTAAATGCTCTTCAACATATGTTATCTACTTGGTGGAATGTTCTGAGCATAAAAAACAGTATGTAGGGCTAACCACCAGGGACATACGCACCAGAATCAAAGAACATTTAGGTTATATCTCCAATTATATACATTGTTCAGCTTTATCTAAACACTTTATCCAGGTACATAACAAACAAGTGGAAAAATTAAAATGGAATGCTATTGAGTCAATACATATACCACGTAGGGGAGGCAGCAAACAGAAAATTATAGAAAGATAGGAGATCTATTGGATCCACAAATTGAGAAACCTGGTTCCAGGAGGGTTCAATTCACAATTTGATGTGATCAACTACTGGGAATGATCATAAAGGAAGTAGAAATAAAATAAAATAATTACATGCGCTACAGGGAGAGGTATAAATACATCAAAAATCTCAAAATTGAAACTAAAATTAATATCAATAATACGTGTTTTTTGTTTCTTTCATAGAATGAGGGACATATATGAATGTAAAGAAACATTCTCTATAAAAGGTGTCTCTATATTTGAGTATAGGAATGGGAATATGATAAGATGTATAAGGCTATAAGGTTTGCACTTGGATGGAAAAGAAAAGCTTTAACAAAATAAATTGTAGCATAAATTCATATACTATGATGTGCATATGGAATTTGTGGTAAAATCATAAGTAACTATATGTAATATCTTAATTTAATATGTATACTTTGTATATTCAATATTCTGTATATTGTGCACAGTTTGCTTATCCAAACATCCTGTTGAACAATCAACTTACTGCTTGTTTTTGTATACAAACCATATGTGAATTTTTTCTGCTGGTCGGAACAGCCAATAGAATGGGAGCTCAATCTGATTGGCTGATTGGATCAGCCAATCGGATTGAACTTGAATCTGATTGGCTGATTGAATCAGCCAATCAGATTTTTCCTACCTTAATTCCGATTGGCTGATAGAATCCTATCAGCCAATCGGAATTCGAGGGGTGCCATCTTGGATGACGTCATTTAAAGGAACCTTCATTCGGCGAGTAGGCGTCGGTTGAAGAGGATGGATCCGCATCGGCTGGGAAGAAGATGTACAAAGGTTAAGAGTGCGCTCGAAAGAGCTCTACCACAATACTAATTTATATAAAATATAATATATAATATGTATTAAAAATATAAATATATATATATATATATAGGGATGGAATCAAACCTATTAGTTATAGATGAAATTTTATTTCAATAAGTATTCTACTAAAAACTTAATAAACAATAAACCACAATAACATACATATGATAAAATAAGGTGCACCTTATATTTACTACACAATTGGCACAATTTAATTTGAACCGTGTTATGTTAACAGAAAAAGTATATTCTATGAGGTATAGTTCAGCGTGTTGCTTATTTTGTGTCCAAACTTTGCAACAGAAATATTTAGGCAGCTCTGGAATAATGTATCAAAAAAGTATTGTTTAGATGCTCAATTGAGCAAGATGTTATTTGTTCCCAGGAGGATATATTTTGTAAGTGTCTCTTGTATACTTTTAACTTTCGAAGATTAATATTGCCCATACAGATGATTTACTCACCAGAATTCGAAAGTTTGAGAAGTCTTTCTCTAACCCAGTACTTTCCCAGCACTTTCCTCTTAGTGTAGAGTGTTCGGCGTTCTGTCAGTCGTTAGGTCAGATTCTGACGTGTCTCAAACACGTACTATGCTCATCCGCCAATCACTGGGTCAGATTACCGGTGAATTTGTTTTTCAAAAAAGCAATATATTCCGTGTGTAGAAATATATCCGTAAATGTTCCAAGGGCAATATTCTCACCAAATGTAGGTCGCTGTCACACTTTTACTACTTGGTAGTTTGCCAATAGTTCAAATTGTGTCCTGATCGGAACTTTACGTGCTGTCAGTTTTGATCTTTTTTTCTCAGATGCAATCCAGTGCTTTCTTTAGGAAACATCCACATCAAGCTGGCCAGCTTTCATAGGTCTGAGTCATCTACGCGTTTCAGCAGAAATGCTTTTTTCAAGAAGATGGCTCCGCTCCGCGCCGGATGGATGGATGAAGATAGAAAATGCCGCTTGGATGAAGATGTCTGCCGGTCTGGATGTCCTCTTCTACCCGGATAGGATGAAGACTTCTGCCGGTCTGGATGTCCTCTTCTGCCCCATCGGATGAAGACTTCGGCCCAGTTGGGTGAAGACGACTCAAGGTAGGGAGATCTTCAGGGGGGTAGTGTTAGGTTTATTTAAGGGGGGTTTGGGTGGGTTAGAGTAGGGGTATGTGGGTGGTGGGTTTTAATGTTGGGGGGGGGGGTTGTATTTTTTTTTACAGGCAAAAGTGCTGATTACTTTGGGGCATGCCCCGCAAAAAGCCCTTTTATGGGCTGGTAAAAGAGCTGATTACTTTGTAATGTAGAATTGGGTAGAGACTTTTATTATTTTGGGGTTTTTTATTTTATTAGGGGGCTTAGATTAGGTGTAATTAGTTTAAAATTCTTGTAATATTTTTTTTATTTTCTGTAATTTAGTGTTTGTTTGTTTTTGTAATTTAGTTTAGTTTATTTAATTGTATTTAATTGTAGGTATTGGTAGTTAATTTATTTAATTAATTTAATGATAGTGTAGTGTTAGGTTTTATTGTAACTTAGGTTAGGATTTATTTTACAGGTAATTTTGTAATTATTTTATCTAGGTAGCTATTAAATTGTTATTAAATATTTAATAGCTATTGTACATAGTTAAAATAAATACAAAGTTGCCTGTAAAATAAATATAAATCCTAAAATAGCTACAATATAATTATTTGTTATATTGTAGCTATATTAGGGTTTATTTTACAGGTAAGTATTTAGTTTTAAATAGAAATACTTTAGTTAATAAGAGTTAATTTATTTCGTTAGATTAAAATTATATTTAACTTAGGGGGTTGTTAGGGTTAGGGTTAGACTTAGCTTTAGGGGTTAATACATTTATTATAGTAGCGGCGAGGTCCGGTCGGCAGATTAGGGGTTAATACTTGAAGTTAGGTGGCGGCGACGTGGGGGGGCAGATTAGGGGTTAATAAATATAATGTAGGTGTCGGCGATGTTAGGGGCAGCAGATTAGCGGTTCATAGGGATAATGTAGGTGGCGGCGATGTGCGGTCGGCAGATTAGGGGTTAAAAATATTTATTATAGTGGCGGCGATGTGGGGGGACCTCGGTTTAGGGGTACATAGGTAGTTTATGGGTGATAGTGTACTTTAGAGCACTGTAGTTAAGAGCATTATATACCGGCGTTAGCCCAGAAAGCTCTTAACTACAGCCTTTCCATGGGCGTTAGGAGTCTTGTCGGTAGATGGTGTAACGCTCACTTCAGCCAAGACTCTAAATACCAGCGTTAGGAAGATCCCATTGAAAAGATAGGATACACAATTGGCGTAAAGGGATCTGCGGTATGGAAAAGTTGCGGCTTGAAAGTGAGCGGTACACCTTTACCTGGCCGACTCTAAATACCAGCGGGCGGCCAAAAGCAGCGTTAGGACCCCTTAACGCTGCTTTTGACGGCTAACGCAGAACTCTAAATCTAGGTGTATATTATCTTACAAAATAATGAATGTGTTTACTTCAAATTGTTATTTAAATATAAATTATGCCTTTATTAGTATGCAGCCATACTGCATTGATAATACCAGAAAATACGCTAGTGTAGTAAAATGTACACAATTAAAAAGAAATTTTTGCAGTAAAATAAGCAAAAGTAATTTAAGATCGTATTTGTATTAGTTAATTTTGATAATAGTATATGTTTGCTTATTCTAACTTTTTTTTAAATTACCTAGTATACTAAAGGCTTGTGCTGTTATTAAAAGGACATTGTACATTAGATTTTTCTTTGCATAAATGTTTTGTAGATGATCCATTTATATAGCCCATCTGGTAGTGTTTTTGTAACAATGTAAAGTTTTTATAGTTTTACTTATTTTTAAATAACATGGTGCTGATTTTCAGACTCCTAACCAAGCCCCAAAGTTTTAAATGTATACTGATTTATACATACTCCTGGTTGTGTAATGGGTATTTTCATATGCAGGGGAGGGAGGCGGTGTCTGCTCCTCTTGCTGTACCAGCCCCTTTCACTGGGTGTCCCAGCCTAACCTCATCAACAGTGCTAAACTGGGAGCTTCTAAGTAAGTTTTTAAAAAGGTTTTATACAGGATTTTTATATCAGTATCCATGCATATTCTTCTTTATAGCAGCATCTATTACATGCAGTTATATCAAAATTGGTGTATAGTATACAGTCCCTTTAAAGTCAGCCACCTGATGCATCACTTTTCATATTTAACTTAATCACAAAAGTAGCCCATAGCTGACACCAGGCCAGCATCAACCTAATAAACACAGACTATTCAATTACTGAATCCTAAATCAATATCTGTTTAGAAATAAAATGTTGCCTAAAATAGTCCCCAAATAACTGTAAGATTTAAAACATCCAATTGAACTGCTGGAAATTTCATTAGCACTCAATCTAAAACACCAGGACCAGATGGTTTCTCAAATAAATATTACACATTTTCACCGAGATGCCTCATCTCTGACGACAATTCATTGACTTTATTAAGACTTCCTGGTGTCTCTAAGAAATGCTTCAAGCTATAAAACTGACATTCCATCTTTGTTCTTTTGGAAGAATGTTACTACTAGAACTAGTTTTAAAATAATGACAAAAGTCTTTTTTCACCTACCCATTTTGACCAGTAGAATCTCTGTTTTATTTTTTATTTTTGATGGGGATTTATGATTTTCTATTTCAATATATAACAACACTTTATTTTTAATGAATAGTACAGTACATACAATAGTAATAATGTAATTTGATAGTTAAAACCGGTAAATATCAAGTTCTAAAAAAATATGCAATGCAAAAATAGAAATAATTTGTTATTATGTATTATAATATTTTGGTGGATTATTATTGTATTCATTAAAATGCCTATTTTCAAACCTTTACGAATGACTCCCATAATATTCCTGATCAACACATCCTTACTTTTACTTAACCCTACAAAATACATACCCTCTCTTCCTACAAATAGCTACATATCACACAACAATAGTATTTACTTTTTTTTATTTTTTTATTCTTATCTACACACCTCATACCACTAACATGAATCCAAATATGACCATACAGTTATTCATGATAACTCTTTTCTCACTCCAATTTTGTTCCTATCATTACCGCCATAAACACACACCTCAAACTAGAAAACACATTATCATACACCATGGCCTGCTCTGTTGCTGTAACTTATCTGCTGAGTGCTGGTGGAGGGTTATTAAAAATAACCCTTCTACCCCCACCTCACAAAATTATAAAGTATCACATTCAATATAGGGCCAAACAAAAATGATTTCCAAATTCCTATTCCTTATGTTACTTGCACTTGCAAATGATGTAGAGTCTAACCCTGGTCCAGCAACAAATCCCATTCCTAGCCTTCCAGCTAAAAAAGGCCTCTCCTTTGTGCACTGTAATATCCGCAGCTACTACCAAAAATCGATGCACTGCAAGCTTGGTGTTTACATTACAAGCCCAAAATCATTGTGCTCTCTGAATCGTGGCTAACCGCAAAAATACCTGACTCTGCCATTGCAATACATGGGTATTCATGCTATAGAAATGATAGAGCAAAGAGAGGAGGCGGCATTGTAATTTATGCTTACATTTCCACAAAGTACACCCCCTTACAAAAATATAGCTCTCCTGCCACCTTTGATTTCCTTTCTGGCAAAATTGAGATCCTGTGCAGTAAATCAATCATTGTTACAGGAATCTACCGCCCACCTAGCTCCCCTGTGCATTCAATTTCTGACATAGCACATCTCCTTAGTGAAACCATAGCTCAAAACCCAAAAAGTGAAATTTTGGTTTTTGGAGATTTTAATATTGATTGGCTGAATCCAAAAAATAATAGTGGTCACTTGTTGTTTAAATCTTTGCAGCTATTAATCTCCTCCCCAACTCGCATAAACATCAAAAGCCAAAATCACACTCTGCTCGACTGTATTCTCTCCACTTCTCCCGCCCGAATCCAGGAGGCAGGTGTTCTCCCTAACAATTTCAGTGACCACTGCTTAGTGTACTGCGTGCGCAAAATAAAGGCAACTAAATCCTCTCCGAAGGTTAAAATCACCAGATCCTTCAAAAAATGTAATCTTCAATCATTTCTAAATGACATCAAGAACCTCCCCTGGCACAGATTAAACGTAATCCCTGATCTAGACTCTGCAGTTGAATTCTTTCAGTTTGAACTCCTACAAGTCTGGAATTTACATGCCCCGCTGTGTAAGGTGAGAGTAAAAGGAGCACACTTGAATTGGATCACAGCTGACCTCATTCAAATGTACCAGTTTCGTGATTCATTGTGGTCAAAGTTCAAGCTTACAGGCTCTATGAACGATCACTGTGTATATAGACAATGGCTAAATATATGCACTAAACAAACAAAATTGGCCAAGGCCCAATATTTCTGTGAAAATCTGAACAATAACATATCAAACCCTAGAAAGTTTTGGAAACTCATAAATAACTTATAAAATCCTCCAATCCACTCCCAACCCCCCACTGTCAATGTGCACAACCATACCCTGCAACTCCCCTTAGAAGTAGCAAATGCCTTTAATAGTTATTTTGTTAAATGGTCCACCATCCTGATTGACAAACTAATAAATTACACGCATCCTAAAACTACAAATGGGGATCAGGCCCCACTAAATCAGCAAAGACCCAATATAGAGAAGTTCAATTTTAGACCTGCACCCATCAATGTCATTAAGAAACACCTTAATAATCTAAAAAGGAAAAACCAGTCTGGACCTGATCAAATCCCAGCAATGCTGTTGAAGCTCAGTGCGCCGGCAATTGCTAAACCGGTCACAACCCTAATTAACGAATCCTTGGTGTCTGGATACATACCCAAACTTTGGAAAACTGCAAGAGTAGTGCCTATCCATAAAAGTGGGGAGTTAACCTTGGTTTCTAATTATCGCCCTATATCTTTGCTCCCAGTAATGTCATAAAACTTAGAAAAATGCGTCCATACGCAATTATTTGAGTATTACCAACAATCTAACTATCTGACCCCTGATCAATCAGGTTTTTGCCCAAATCACTCCACTACAACTGTCCTCCTAAAAGTTTGCAGCGACATCCAAACTGGCATGGAACAAGGAGACCTAACTGGAGCTATTTTCCTTGATTTTGCAAAGGTATTTGACACAGTAGACCACGACATACTACTGCTCAAACTAAAAAACTCTGGTATTGCTGATCGTCCGTTAACCTGGTTTTGATCATATGTATCGGATCGATCACAATATGTCTCCATTTCTGACAGCGACTCCCTTCCTCTCCCAGTAACGTGTGGTGTACCCCAAGGTTCCATTCTCGGCCCCCTACTATTCACATTATTTATAAATGATCTGCCTAATGTCTGCAAATCCTCAACTGTACACATGTACGCAGATGACACAGTAATCTATGCAAACAATTCCAATCTGCCGCAGCTTAAAGCAGTGCTCCAAGACCAGTTCACAGAGGTAGAAAGTGGATCTCAAAAAATAAACTCTTCCTAAACACTGACAAAACTGTCACAATGATCTTTGGAACAGGACCTAAATTACACAAATTACAAAATTCCCATCTTCGCATCAAAACAAAATCCAATTGCACGCTGACCGCAGTCAACTCTTTTAAATACTTAGGTATGTTGTTAGACCCCAATCTATCTTTTGGCCTCCACATAGAAAAACTTGCCCCTAAACATTATCCAAAACTAGGTGCCCTGTACAGAAACTAATCCTGCCTCAGCCCTACAGTAAAGGAAAAGATTGTACAGCAAATGATGATGCCAATCTTGGATTACGGGGACATAGTATATGCACCTGCTCCGCAAACTCACCTTAATAAACTTAATACATTGTATAACTCGTTCTGCCGCTTTGTGCTACAATGTAACTACAGGACCCACCATTGTGACATGCTAAAAGAACTAAACTGGCTGTCGCTGGAATCCAGACGCACCCTCCATTTTTCCTGCCTTGTTTTTAAGAGCCTTTCTGGGAAGCTCCCACCCTACCTGAGCAGAATGCTCTCCCCTGCTATTCCCACCTCCTATAACCTCCAATCCAATAACAGCACATTATTTAGCTTGCCTCAATAAAAATAGAAAGCAGCTTGATCCTCCCTTTCCTACAGAGCACCACAATTATGGAATGACCTCCCTCACACTTTAAAAACTTCCCCAAGCCTAAAATCCTTTAAGAGATCCCTCTCTACATATCTCAAAACAGAATGCACCTGTCATGGTTGATTAAATATTTCCTACTAGTTTTATGTTAAATGTTTGCATATATTGTGTATTATTATTGTTTTTGTATTTTATTGTACCCTATTGTATCAATGCAATGTTTTGTGGTCCCAGGACATACTTGAAAACGAGAGAAATCTCAATGTATCCTTCTTGGTAAAATATTTTATAAATAATAAATAAATTGTCTCTTACACGCACATAGTAGTCATCCAAAACATGTATATAGAGGTATTGTTAAGGGACAATTCCTCTGAGCAAGACGAAATTGTACCCTAGACTTGGATTTTGCTACGGAATCTGCAGATTTGACCAAGAGATATAATAATGAGCTGGTAGACAAAGTATCTAGAGAAGTGGCAACTCTAGATAGAAAACAAGGATCTGAACGAAGGGGTTTAAGATTTGTTACAAAATGTTCTAACCAATATTTTGTAGTATGCAATATCATCAAGAAGTATATGCCAATCCTATATGGGGATTACGACTTTAAACATGTTGTCAAGCAGGGATGTGATTTTGTATACTCCAAAAATCTAACCATTGGTAATATGTTTTCACCAAGCATGTTACCAGACTCTGGTGTGCGTAGTTCATGGTTGGATGTTGGGGGTACCTACAAATGTGGGAAACCCTGATGTAAGTCCTGCATATACCTTAAACAAGGAGAAAGATTCAAGTCCTATGTGACAGATTAAACTTTCTCTACTTGGGGTTGTGTTAAATACTCTTCAACATATGTTATCTACTTGGTGGAATGTTCTGAGCATAAAAAACAGTATGTAGGGCTAACCACCAGGGACATACGCACCAGGATCAAAGAACATTTAGGTTATATCTCCAATTATATACATTGTTCAGCTTTATCTAAACACTTTATCCAGGTACATAACAAACAAGTGGAAAAATTAAAATGGAATGCTATTGAGTCAATACATATACCACGTAGGGGAGGCAGCAAACAGAAAATTCTAGAAAGACAGGAGATCTATTGGATCCACAAATTGAGAAACCTGGTTCCAGGAGGGTTCAATTCACAATTTGATGTGATCAACTACTGGGAATGATCATAAAGGAAGTAGAAATAAAATAAAATAATTACATGCGCTACAGGGAGAGGTTTAAATACATCAAAAATCTCAAAATTGAAACTAAAATTAATATCAATAATACATGTTTTTTGTTTCTATCATAGAATGAGGGACATATATGAATGTAAAGAAACATTCTCTATAAAAGGTGTCTCTATATTTGAGTATAGGAATGGGAATATGATAAGATGTATAAGGCTATAAGGTTTGCACTTGGATGGAAAAGAAAAGCTTTAACAAAATAAATTGTAGCATAAATTCATATACTATGATGTGCATATGGAATTTGTGGTAAAATCATAAGTAACTATATGTAATATCTTAATTTAATATGTATACTTTGTATATTCAATATTCTGTATATTGTGCACAGTTTGCTTATCCAAACATCCTGTTGAACAATCAACTTACTGCTTGTTTTTGTATACAAACCATATGTGAATTTTTTCTGCTGGTCGGAACAGCCAATAGAATGGGAGCTCATTCTGATTGGCTGATTGGATCAGCCAATCGGATTGAACTTGAATCTGATTGGCTGATTGAATCAGCCAATCAGATTTTTCCTACCTTAATTCCGATTGGCTGATAGAATCCTATCAGCCAAACGGAATTCGAGGGGTGCCATCTTGGATGACGTCATTTAAAGGAACCTTCATTCGGCGAGTAGGCGTCGGTTGAAGAGGATGGATCCGCATCGGCTGGGAAGAAGATGTACAAAGGTTAAGAGTGCGCTCGAAAGAGCTCTACCACAATACTAATTTATATAAAATATAATATATAATATGCATTAAAAATATAAATATATATATATATATATATATATATATATATATATATAGGGATGGAATCAAACCTATTAGCTATAGATGAAATTTTATTTCAATAAGTATTCTACTTAAAACTTAATAAACAATAAACCACAATAACATACATATGATAAAATAAGGTGCACCTTATATTTACTACACAATTGGCACAACTTAATTTGAACCGTGTTATGTTAACAGAAAAAGTATATTCTATGAGGTATAGTTCAGCGTGTTGCTTATTTTGTGTCCAAACTTTGCAACAGAAATATTTAGGCAGCTCTGGAATAATGTATCAAAAAAGTATTGTTTAGATGCTCAATTGAGCAAGATGTTATTTGTTCCCAGGAGGATATATTTTGTAAGTGTCTCTTGTATACTTTTAACTTCGAAGATTAATATTGCCCATACAGATGATTTACTCACCAGAATTCGAAAGTTTCAGAAGTCTTTCTCTGACCCAGTACTTTCCCAGCACTTTCCTCTTAGTGTAGAGTGTTCGGCGTTCGTTAGGTCAGATTCTGAAGTGTCTCAAACACGTGCTATGCTCATCAGCCAATCACTGGGTCAGATTACCGGTGAATTTGTATTTCAAAAAAGCAATATAAAAAAAAGAAAAGAAATATATCCGTAAATGTTCCAAGGGCAATATTCTCACCAAATTTAGGTCGCTGTCACACTTTTACTACTTGGTAGTTTGCCAATAGTTCAAATCGTGTCCTGATCGGAACTTTACGTGCTGTCAGTTTTGATCTTTTTTTCTCAGATGCAATCCAGTGCTTTCTTTAGGAAACGTCCACATCAAGCTGGCCAGCTTTCATAGGTCTGAGTCATCTACGCGTTTCAGCAGAAATGCTTTTTTCAAGAAGATGGCTCCGCTCCGCGCCGGATGGATGAAGATAGAAAATGCCGCTTGGATGAAGATGTCTGCCGGTCTGGATGTCCTCTTCTGCCCCATCGGATGAAGACTTCGGCCCAGCTGGGTGAAGACTACTCAAGGTAGGGAGATCTTCAGGGGGGTAGTGTTAGGTTTATTTAAGGGGGGTTTGGGTGGGTTAGAGTAGGGGTATGTGGGTGGTGGGTTTTAATGTTGGGGGGGTTGTATTTTTTTTTACAGGCAAAAGAGCTGATTACTTTGGGGCATGCCCCGCAAAAAGCCCTTTTATGGGCTGGTAAAAGAGCTGATTACTTTGTAATGTAGAATTGGGTAGGGACTTTTATTATTTTGGGGTTTTTTATTTTATTAGGGGGCTTAGATTAGGTGTAATTAGTTTAAAATTCTTGTAATATTTTTTTATTTTCTGTAATTTAGTGTTTGTTTGTTTTTGTAATTTAGTTTAGTTTATTTAAAGGGACACTGTACCCAAAATTTTTATTTCGTGATTCAGATTGAGCATGAAATTTTAAGCAACTTTCTAATTTACTCCTATTATCAAATTTTCTTCATTCTCTTGGTATCTTTATTTGAAATGCAAGAATGTAAGTTTAGATGCCGGCCCATTTTTGGTGAACAACCTGGGTTGTCCTTGCTGATTGGTGGATAAAGTCATCCACCAATAAAAAAGTGCTGTCCAGAGTACTGAAACCAAAAAAAAGCTTAGATGCCTTCTTTTTCAAATAATGATAGCAAGAGAACAAAGAAAAATTGATAATAGGAGTAAATTAGAAAGTTGCTTAAAATTGCAT
This sequence comes from Bombina bombina, assembly GCF_027579735.1. NCBI lineage: Eukaryota > Metazoa > Chordata > Amphibia > Anura > Bombinatoridae > Bombina > Bombina bombina. The sequence continues at coordinate 1,149,117,130 of NC_069501.1, read as the reverse complement.
GCTCTTTCTGAATTACAAAATAAAAAAATTGGGTACAGTGTCCCTTTAATTGTATTTAATTGTAGGTATTGGTAGTTAATTTATTTAATTAATTTAATGATAGTGTAGTGTTAGGTTTTATTGTAACTTAGGTTAGGATTTATTTTACAGGTAATTTTGTAATTATTTGAACTAGGTAGCTATTAAATAGTTATTAACTATTTAATAGCTATTGTACTTAGTTAAAATAAATACAAAGTTGCCTGTAAAATAAATATAAATCCTAAAATAGCTACAATATAATTATTTGTTATATTGTAGCTATATTAGGGTTTATTTTACAGGTAAGTATTTAGTTTTAAATAGAAATACTTTAGTTAATAAGAGTTAATTTATTCCGTTAGATTAAAATTATATTTAACTTAGGGGGTTGTTAGGGTTAGGGTTAGACTTAGCTTTAGGGGTTAATACATTTATTATAGTAGCGGCGAGGTCCGGTCGGCAGATTAGGGGTTAATACTTGAAGTTAGGTGGCGGCGACGTGGGGGGGGGCAGATTAGGGGTTAATAAATATAATGTAGGTGTCGGCGATGTTAGGGGCAGCAGATTAGGGGTTCATAGGGATAATGTAGGTGGCGGCGATGTGCGGTCGGCAGATTAGGGGTTAAAAATATTTATTATAGTGGCGGCGATGTGGGGGGACCTCGGTTTAGGGGTACATAGGTAGTTTATGGGTGATAGTGTACTTTAGAGCACTGTAGTTAAGAGCATTATATACCGGCGTTAGCCCAGAAAGCTCTTAACTACAGCCTTTCCATGGGCGTTAGGAGTCTTGTCGGTAGAGGGTGTAACGCTCACTTCAGCCAAGACTCTAAATACCAGCGTTAGGAAGATCCCATTGAAAAGATAGGATACACAATTGGCGTAAGGGGATCAGCGGTATGGAAAAGTTGCGGCTTGAAAGTGAGCAGTACACCTTTACCTGGCCGACTCTAAATACCAGCGGGCGGCCAAAAGCAGCGTTAGGACCCCTTAACGCTGCTTTTGACGGCTAACGCAGAACTCTAAATCTAGGTGTATATTATCTTACAAAATAATGAATGTGTTTACTTCAAATTGTTATTTAAATATAAATTATGCCTTTATTAGTATGCAGCCATACTGCATTGATAATACCAGAAAATACGCTAGTGTAGTAAAATGAACACAATTAAAAAGAAATTTTTGCAGTAAAATAAGCAAAAGTAATTTAAGATCGTATTTGTATTAGTTAATTTTGATAATAGTATATGTTTGCTTATTCTAACTTTTTTTTAAATTACCTAGTATACTAAAGGCTTGTGCTGTTATTAAAGGGACATTGTACATTAGATTTTTCTTTGCATAAATGTTTTGTAGATGATCCATTTATATAGCCCATCTGGTAGTGTTTTTGTAACAATGTAAAGTTTTTATAGTTTTACTTATTTTTAAATAACAGGGTGCTGATTTTCAGACTCCTAACCAAGCCCCAAAGTTTTAAATGTATACTGATTTATACATACTCCTGGTTGTGTAATGGGTATTTTCATATGCAGGGGAGGGAGGCGGTGTCTGCTCCTCTTGCTGTACCAGCCCCTTTCACTGGGTGTCCCAGCCTAACCTCATCAACAGTACTAAACTGGGAGCTTCTAAGTAAGTTTTTAAAAAGGTTTTATACAGGATTTTTATATCAGTATCCATGCATATTCTTCTTTATAGCAGCATCTATTACATGCAGTTATATCAAAATTGGTGTATAGTATACAGTCCCTTTAAAGTCAGCCACCTGATGCATCACTTTTCATATTTAACTTAATCACAAAAGTAGCCCATAGCTGACACCAGGCCAGCATCAACCTAATAAACACAGACTATTCAATTACTGAATCCTAAATCAATATCTGTTTAGAAATAAAATGTTGCCTAAAATAGTCCCCAAATAACTGTAAGATTTAAAACATCCAATTGAACTGCTGGAAATTTCATTAGCACTCAATCTAAAACACCAGGACCAGATGGTTTCTCAAATAAATATTACACATTTTCACAGAGATGCCTCATCTCTGACGACAATTCATTGACTTTATTAAGACTTCCTGGTGTCTCTAAGAAATGCTTCAAGCTATAAAACTGACATTCCATCTTTGTTCTTTTGGAAGAATGTTACTACTAGAACTAGTTTTAAAATAATGACAAAAGTCTTTTTTCACCTACCCATTTTGACCAGTAGAATCTCTGTTTTATTTTTTATTTTTGATGGGGATTTATGATTTTCTATTTCAATATATAACAACACTTTATTTTTAATGAATAGTACAGTACATACAATAGTAATAATGTAATTTGATAGTTAAAACCGGTAAATATCAAGTTCTAAAAAAATATGCAATGCAAAAATAGAAATAATTTGTTATTATGTATTATAATATTTTGGTGGATTATTATTGTATTCATTAAAATGCCTATTTTCAAACCTTTACAAATGACTCCCATAATATTCCTGTGGTTTCTATTTTTCTTTAGACCCCCAACGGAAAATAAACCCTGCAGGGTCATTTGTCTTTGCATATATTTATTACAACACTATACATATATACTGTATATTTTACAAAGGATCTATCAAATATATATATATATATATATATATATATATATATATATATATATATATATATATATATATATATATATATATATATATAAAATATATTTAACAATAAAAAGAAAATTTTCTTTTTTTGGAATGTAAAATATTTATAGCTACCTGGGTTGTCCTTGCTGATTGGTGGATAAAGTCATCCACCAATAAAAAAGTGCTGTCCAGAGTACTGAAACCAAAAAAAAGCTTAGATGCCTTCTTTTTCAAATAATGATAGCAAGAGAACAAAGAAAAATTGATAATAGGAGTAAATTAGAAAGTTGCTTAAAATTGCATGCTCTTTCTGAATTACAAAATAAAAAAATTGGGTACAGTGTCCCTTTAATTGTATTTAATTGTAGGTATTGGTAGTTAATTTATTTAATTAATTTAATGATAGTGTAGTGTTAGGTTTTATTGTAACTTAGGTTAGGATTTATTTTACAGGTAATTTTGTAATTATTTGAACTAGGTAGCTATTAAATAGTTATTAACTATTTAATAGCTATTGTACTTAGTTAAAATAAATACAAAGTTGCCTGTAAAATAAATATAAATCCTAAAATAGCTACAATATAATTATTTGTTATATTGTAGCTATATTAGGGTTTATTTTACAGGTAAGTATTTAGTTTTAAATAGAAATACTTTAGTTAATAAGAGTTAATTTATTTCGTTAGATTAAAATTATATTTAACTTAGGGGGTTGTTAGGGTTAGGGTTAGACTTAGCTTTAGGGGTTAATACATTTATTATAGTAGCGGCGAGGTCCGGTCGGCAGATTAGGGGTTAATACTTGAAGTTAGGTGGCGGCGACGTGGGGGGGGCAGATTAGGGGTTAATAAATATAATGTAGGTGTCGGCGATGTTAGGGGCAGCAGATTAGGGGTTCATAGGGATAATGTAGGTGGCGGCGATGTGCGGTCGGCAGATTAGGGGTTAAAAATATTTATTATAGTGGCGGCGATGTGAGGGGACCTCGGTTTAGGGGTACATAGGTAGTTTATGGGTGATAGTGTACTTTAGAGCACTGTAGTTAAGAGCATTATATACCGGCGTTAGCCCAGAAAGCTCTTAACTACAGCCTTTCCATGGGCGTTAGGAGTCTTGTCGGTAGAGGGTGTAACGCTCACTTCAGCCAAGACTCTAAATACCAGCGTTAGGAAGATCCCATTGAAAAGATAGGATACACAATTGGCGTAAGGGGATCAGCGGTATGGAAAAGTTGCGGCTTGAAAGTGAGCGGTACACCTTTACCTGGCCGACTCTAAATACCAGCGGGCAGCCAAAAGCAGCGTTAGGACCCCTTAACGCTGCTTTTGACGGCTAACGCAGAACTCTAAATCTAGGTGTATATTATCTTACAAAATAATGAATGTGTTTACTTCAAATTGTTATTTAAATATAAATTATGCCTTTATTAGTATGCAGCCATACTGCATTGATAATACCAGAAAATACGCTAGTGTAGTAAAATGAACACAATTAAAAAGAAATTTTTGCAGTAAAATAAGCAAAAGTAATTTAAGATCGTATTTGTATTAGTTAATTTTGATAATAGTATATGTTTGCTTATTCTAACTTTTTTTTAAATTACCTAGTATACTAAAGGCTTGTGCTGTTATTAAAGGGACATTGTACATTAGATTTTTCTTTGCATAAATGTTTTGTAGATGATCCATTTATATAGCCCATCTGGTAGTGTTTTTGTAACAATGTAAAGTTTTTATAGTTTTACTTATTTTTAAATAACAGGGTGCTGATTTTCAGACTCCTAACCAAGCCCCAAAGTTTTAAATGTATACTGATTTATACATACTCCTGGTTGTGTAATGGGTATTTTCATATGCAGGGGAGGGAGGCGGTGTCTGCTCCTCTTGCTGTACCAGCCCCTTTCACTGGGTGTCCCAGCCTAACCTCATCAACAGTACTAAACTGGGAGCTTCTAAGTAAGTTTTTAAAAAGGTTTTATACAGGATTTTTATATCAGTATCCATGCATATTCTTCTTTATAGCAGCATCTATTACATGCAGTTATATCAAAATTGGTGTATAGTATACAGTCCCTTTAAAGTCAGCCACCTGATGCATCACTTTTCATATTTAACTTAATCACAAAAGTAGCCCATAGCTGACACCAGGCCAGCATCAACCTAATAAACACAGACTATTCAATTACTGAATCCTAAATCAATATCTGTTTAGAAATAAAATGTTGCCTAAAATAGTCCCCAAATAACTGTAAGATTTAAAACATCCAATTGAACTGCTGGAAATTTCATTAGCACTCAATCTAAAACACCAGGACCAGATGGTTTCTCAAATAAATATTACACATTTTCACAGAGATGCCTCATCTCTGACGACAATTCATTGACTTTATTAAGACTTCCTGGTGTCTCTAAGAAATGCTTCAAGCTATAAAACTGACATTCCATCTTTGTTCTTTTGGAAGAATGTTACTACTAGAACTAGTTTTAAAATAATGACAAAAGTCTTTTTTCACCTACCCATTTTGACCAGTAGAATCTCTGTTTTATTTTTTATTTTTGATGGGGATTTATGATTTTCTATTTCAATATATAACAACACTTTATTTTTAATGAATAGTACAGTACATACAATAGTAATAATGTAATTTGATAGTTAAAACCGGTAAATATCAAGTTCTAAAAAAATATGCAATGCAAAAATAGAAATAATTTGTTATTATGTATTATAATATTTTGGTGGATTATTATTGTATTCATTAAAATGCCTATTTTCAAACCTTTACGAATGACTCCCATAATATTCCTGTGGTTTCTATTTTTCTTTAGACCCCCAACGGAAAATAAACCCTGCAGGGTCATTTGTCTTTGCATATATTTATTACAACACTATACATATATACTGTATATTTTACAAAGGATCTATCAAATATATATATATATATATATATAAAATATATTTAACAATAAAAAGAAAATTTTCTTTTTTTGGAATGTAAAATATTTATAGCTACCTTTGGGTTTAGCGCTGTAGGTCTATTGCGGTGTCCAGTTAGCACACAGGCCATAAGTGTTTTTTTTCTTCAGTGCACTGAAGTCTATGGGGAGAAAAAGTTAACGTGATTGCGATATCTAAAGTCCTGAACAATTTACTTTCAACTTGTAATATGCGCAATAATGTCTAATGCCCACAATAGTGACAATAGTAACCCCCCCCCAAACAGTTGTTTACTGGTTAAATAAAAATAAAAACATAGCTTACAGTATATTTTGTATATACATCAGAATGTTCATTTATGACAGCAATGGACTGATATAATTTTTTTTATTAGTTATAACATTACCCAACATATGATGAAATTGTAATTTGCTTACACATCATACAACTTTATTAAAGTTTACATAAAAATACCCTGCTTTCCAAATGCATTTGACAGCCATTATACATTTTTACTCAATTTAGAAACATAGAAACATACGGCTAGATTACGAGTTGTGCGTTAGGGTAAAAAAGCAGCGTTACGAGGTCCTAACGCTGCTTTTTTATGCCCGTTGCTATTACGAGTCTTGCAGGTTTAGGTGTACCGCACACTTCTTTGGCCTTCTCGCAAAACGACTTACGTAAACTTTATAAAGTCTTTTTTCTATGGGACTTCCATAGCGCCGGTATTACGAGTCTGTCCTGGGAGGCCAAAAAGTGAGCGGTACACCCATAAACTACCTATTAACCCCTAAACCGAGGCCCTCCCACATCGCAAACACTATAATAAACATATTAACCCCTAAACCACCGTACCCCCGCCTCGCAAACATTAGTTAAATATTATTAACCCCTAATCTTTCGGCCCTAACATCGCCGCCACCTACCTACATTTATTAACCCCTAATCTGCCGCCCCCAACGTCGCCGCCACTATATTAAAGTTATTAACCCCTAAACCTAAGTCTAACCCTAAACTTAACACCCACTAACTCAAATATAATTTAAATAAATCTAAATAAATATTCCTATCATTAACTAAATTATTCCTGTTTAAAACTAAATACTTACCTATAAAATAAACCCTAAGCTAGCTACAATATAACTAATAGTTACATTGTAGCTATCTTAGGGTTTATTTTACAGGCAAGTTTGTATTTATTTTAACTAGGTAGAATAGTTATTAACTATTTAATAACTACATAGTTAAAATAAAGACAAATTTACCTGTAAAATAAAACCTAACCTAAGTTACGCTAACACCTAGCAATATAATTAAATAAATTAACTAAATTAAATACAATTACCTAAATTAAATTAAATTAGCTAAAGTACAAAAAACCCCACTAAATTACAGAAAATAATAAACAAATTACAGATATTTAAACTAATTACACCTAATCTAATAGCCCTATCAAAATAAAAAAAGCCCCCCCAAAATAAAAAAAAACCCCTAGCCTAAACTACCAATAGCCATTAAAAGGGCCTTTTGCGGGGCATTGCCCCAAAGTAACCAGCTCTTTTTTAAAAAAAAAATACAAACAACCCCCCCAACAGTAAAACCCACCACCCACACAACCAACCCCCCAAATAAAATACTATCTAAAAAAACCTAAGCTCCTCATTGCCCTGAAAAGGGCATTTGGATGGGCATTGCCCTTAAAAGGGCAGTTAGCTCTTTTGCCGCCCAAAGTCCCTAACCTAAAAATAAAACCCACCCAATACACCCTTAAAAAACCTAACACTAACCCCCTGAAGATCGACTTACCGGGAGACGTTTTCATCCAAGCCGGGCCGAAGTCCTCAATGAAGCCAGGAGAAGTCTTCATCCAAGCTGGGCAAATTGGTCCTCCAGATGGGCAGAAGTCTTCATCCAGACGGCATCTTGTATCTTCATCCATCCGGCATGGAGCGGGTCCATTTTCAAGACATCCGACGCGGAGCATCCTCTTCATCCGGAATGAAGGTACCTTTAAGTGACGTCATCCAAGATGGCGTCCCTTAGATTCTGATTGGCTGATAGAATTCTATCAGCCAATTGGAATTAAGGTAGAAAAAATCCTATTGGCTGATGCAATCAGCCAATAGGATTGAGCTCGCATTCTATTGGCTGTTCCAATCAGCCAATAGAATGCAAGCTCAATCCTATTGGCTGATTGGATCAGCCAATAGGATTGAACTTGGGTAAAAAAGTGTAGGTAGGTGGCGGTGTGTCCGGAGCAGCAGATTAGGGGTTAATAATATAATGTTGGTGTCTGCGATGTCGGGGCGGAAGATTAGGGGTTAATAAGTGTAAGATTAGGGGTGTTTAGACTAGGGGTTCATGTTAGGGTGTTAGGTGTAGACATAACTTTTATTTCCCCATAGGAATCAATGGGGCTGCGTTAAGGAGCCTTACGCTTCTTTTTTGCAGGTGTTAGACTTTTTCTCAGCCGGCTCTCCCTGTTGATTCCTATGGGGAAATCGTGCACGAGCACGTACGACCAGCTCACCACTAACTTAAGTAGCACTGGTATTGGTGTGCAGTAATGAGAAAAATGTTGCTCTATGCTCACTTCTTGTCTTTTAAGGCCGTATTACCAGCGCTGTAGGTAAGTGAGCGGTGAGAGAAAACTTATCGTTAGCACCGCATTGCCTCTAACACAAAACTCGTAATCTAGGTGATTGATTTTGACGGCAAATAGCAGCTATAGGCTCAGCAAATTTCCTAAAAGTATAAACTCATCTAGTTTGTAGGATAGCCTTATGCTTATCCCAGGCATTCTTAAAGTCCCTCACAGTATTTGTCATTACCCTCTCTTGTGGAAGTTTATTCCATGACTCAATCACCCTTTCTGTAAAGAAGTGCTTCCTCAAATTACTCCTAAATATACTACCCTTCAGCTTGAGATCATGACCCCTTGTTCTTGAATGTTTGAATGTAAAATACTCACAGCCTCAGCTTTACTAAACCCTTTAAAGGGACAGTCAAGTCCAAAAAAACTTTCATAATTTAAATAGGAAATGTAATTTCTAAACTTTCCTATTTACTTTTATCACCAATTTTGATTTGTTCACTTGGTATTCCTAGTTGAAAAGCTAAACCTATGAGGTTCATATACTAATTTCTTAGACCTTGAAGACTGCCTCTAACATGAATGCATTTTGACCACTAGAGGGTCTTAGTTCATGTGTTTCATATAGATAACTTTGAGCTCATGCACGTGAAGTTACCCTGGAGTGAGCACTGATTGGCTAAAATGCAAGTCTGTCAAAAGAACTGAAACAAGGGGGCAGTTTGCCGAGGCTTAGATACAAGGTTATTACAGAGGTAAAAATTGTATAAATATAACAGTGTTGGTTATGCAAAACTGGGGAATGCGTAATCAAGGGATTATCTTTCTTTTTAAACAACAAAAATTCTGGTGTTGACTGTCCCTTTAATATACTTGAAAGTTGCTATCATATACTGTATATCATTATATTTTACTTTGCTTTAGCCTTGCATCTTTTGTTTCCATGAAGGTGTGTGAATAGCCCTGTGAAAAGCCTCACAGAAATTGTGTTTCCTGCCTATTTAAAAAATAAAAAAAATTGTGTGACCAGATCGGTTATACTGCATATCTAGGCTGGGATGCTAAAAGCATTGCCACAGGAGCGCTATATTATAAAGGTAGCCATATTGTGATCAAGATTGTCAATTAAATATTATAAAGGAATTAATTCAGTGTTTAAAGGCAGTTTCCACAGGAGGCGTTCTCTGATGTAGAGGGGCTTCTCTGACAATGGCAGAATGTTATATAAATGTGTTTTTAATATTTGGTGTGTTCCTTTTTTAGGAAGAAGATTTAATGTACAGGATGTTAATATCCCATAGGAGACATTAGCCGCAGCTTGTCTGGTTTTGCAACGTGTGTTTTTTTCATGTGTATAGACGCTTTTTCACTGTACTTGTACGTGTCTTAGTTCAAATACATATATATCACACTATATCAAACCTGTTCTGTAATAATCAACTTATAAAAAGTGACTAGAACCTTAGCACAATATATAAAAACCACATCAACGGCCCTATGTACTAATAGGCGGACGGACAGCTTCTCAACTCGTGAAGCTGTCCGCCCGCCTTTGCTACACATGGGCAGCGGATCTCTTGATCTGCTGGCTCATATGTATCATTACATACTTATCAGAGTGTGTAATGCCCGCCCCTTCATTCACGCGACCAATAGTGCGACTAAAAGGGTTGTCAATCACAAAGAGCAAGCTCGCAAGGGCTCCGTACATGGAGACCCAAAACACCACAATTTGCAGGTGAATGTAAGTTCTTTTTAATTTAGAGTGGATGAATAACAGCAATTTTGACAGAAATCTTCCGGTTGGTTCCTCAAAAAGAGAAAAGGAAAACCATAGTGTGAAAATTCAATGATATACAGCAATACAGCTGAGCAATCCTACTCACATGTTACAGAGCTTCAATAGCTCTAACAATTGCGCTTTATAAGAGAACCCCAGGGAAATGCAGGATACACTATTGTCTCCGGTGCTGGTTACAAAGTTTTTATTAAAAGATTACTAAAGAAACATGACAACAAATTACTTACTGTATAAGTGTAAAGGCAAGCAGCAACACATTAACCTGTTTGAGTCTGTATATACAGAACTGCTTTCTCTACATAATGGGCCAGATTACAAGTGGAGCGCTAATCAACTCTCCTGCTCGAACATTAATTGTTCTAGAAGTTTTTTGCACTCATCGGGTTGCGCTTGTATTATGAGTTGAAAGTAAGCTTTTTAAGCTGGCACGCTAACCTGACAAGCACAAAAAGCCGAACATAGCGTATCACATGCGCGTTCACGTATTTCCTCATAGAAGTCACACAAACCCGATTGAATATTTTCATGTGTGCTAACCCGTCATGAAAATATAAATACAGTATTTCACATTTGAATGTTCTTCACAATGTTCTTCACATACAAGAAATGTTTACAGTAAATACATAATATATATTTATATATCTTTGATTTAAGTTGATGACCCACAACTAATTAATTAACTAATTAATAAAAAATAACGTGATTGGAATTATCTTTACATAATGTATACAGGAACTGAAGTAGTTAATTATCAGAGAGGTGTTAGACCAATAAGAACACAGTATTAGGTATTTAAAGCTTGGTGTAATGGCAGCCTATCATGTCCATGAATAAGGAACCACAGAAACATGTAGGGCAGATTGGTCCTTTGCCATGATATACCTGCACAACTGTTTTTAAGTCGTGTTGCCTAACTTTGCTTGTTTTTTGCTGTTGGAGGAGAATAAAATGAATAAAGGAATAAAGGAGATGCTCTTGATGGATTGCTGTGTTCTTTTGTTTTTTCTGCAATCCTATTTCACACAGCTTGATCCTTGAGGCCATAGGACAGAAGCACGGAGCTAAGGACAAAGTATCCAGGGCTGATTACGGATCGATTGCGGCTACCTGGTTGCAACATTTCCCAGGACCCCTACGTCTGAAGTCATACGCATAGAGTGGAACGTAACAAGGAACAGACTGGACCTTTTGAGCAGCAGAAGGAGACGCCGCAATGACCACACAAGTGCAAGTGATACCTAGATTAGGAGACAAGGAGAGTGGAGACCCTGCTCATGCATACAAAAGTCAGAAAACGACAGTCAGGTGAGCAATCCCCATAAGCTATACGCTGTCTCCCATAATATCTGAGGTTTAACATGGGTGTGTTCTAAGGGTATTCGGTTAGATTGTGTAGAAAAAGTACTGCTCACTCGGTATAATAGTGACTATAGAAGTAACAGCAAGTGCACAAGCCTAGAGTTTAAGTAAGGGAGTGACTGTTTATTACACATTTGCGTTTGTTTTGTCCCTCAAATTACTCGGCTTGAGAACTGTCATTCTACTACATTCTCCGTATACTAAGCACTTGAAAACGTCAGTATGGCAACAAATCTTTTTTCATTAAAGTCTATCTCTGACCTGGAGAGATTAACCCTAGAAGATACCCTTGTAACACAAAAGGATCTGCTATCTATTAGTGACGTATTTTTGGCCATGGAGCGCACTCTAATGAAAGAGTATAAAATTTGATGGGATCAAAGATCTTTGGAGAAGTATTTGACCCTGGATTTGATACCCAGGGGGTTGAGACTGCAAAAATCCCCCACTTTTTAGGTTGAAGATTCTACTTTTATACAAGAGTGGTACAAAACATTAAGTGACTGCTCTAAGAGACTCATGCAACTAATTATTAAATTTAAGCAATGTCAACTTGCTAAAATTAGAAGAAAGCTGAAAAATATACAAGCACAGCTAAATGAGTTCATAGAGCACCCTAAATATAATGAATTGGATAAATTATTGAGTGATACAATTATAAAATTCAGGGGAGAGATTGATCATTTTTAAACTAAGGAAATGTATAAGGGATAACAAAGATTATGTCAGCATTAAAGTGTACACTTGGAACACCAAGGTAGGCCCTAGAGTGAATAGACCCAGATTTAGGAAAAACAAGAATGTGCCCAAAGGGGGAGCTAGTGGGGATGAGAAACAAGTAAAATTCTCAGAAATAGACAGTACAGCTGAGGAACTAGATCATAGATCTGATGAGTATTGTACAGGTGAATCAAGTGGCCCCTCTGGTGATGAAACACAGGTGACTATACCCAAAAGTGTTTTGAAAAAAAAACATCTAGTGCATTCACTGGTTCAGGGCAAATGGTGACAGATAAAATCAATAAAGCTACTGACAAAAAAAATAAAAAAGGCAATATCACAGACGGACAACAACAATAGTTCCTCAGTGATAGTGAGGGTGACATCAGACCACCAGCGTTTGTACCACTGGTGATGGCAGCCAACAAGGAGCAGGTTTTCCAGGTAGCCCCCAAAGGAATAGAAGGAGGAGGAATCATGGGCCTAGAAGGAAAGGGAAAAGTCAGGGCCCAACCGAGGAGAAATGTGCGCAACAAGTACAAGGTTTAAAGGTTATCAATCTATCTAAAATTGAATGGACAGACTCACAGATAGAAGTGTTAGGTTTGGGATTGGGTTTTGTGCCGACAAATAAATTTAATTTATTTGAAACTATTGTTGATATTAATAGGCTCGTTAGGGACCTAACGTTGAAGAAATTCTTCTGGAATTCAGACACCACAGATGAGGTAGAAGGTAATGATAATGCCCCAAACATTTTAAAGAGATCTGCAATATAGTTAGCAAACATCTGCCTATACTTACAGCAGAAGACAGTTTAAAGGATTATGTATCTAAAGGATGTAATTTTGTATCAAGGTGTGCATGCACTATAGGCAATTTGGTAGCCCCTAGTGTACTAAGGGATAAAGTTAAGACCAGCAGCAGCTGGCTAAGTTTCAAAGGGCACTTTAAATGCCATTACTCTAAGTGTATAGCATGCCAACATTGCAGGGTTGCCTCCAGTTTTCAATCCAAGACGACAAATAGGGTCTTTGATCTTGCCAATTGTACAAATTGTAGAACCACTTTTGTGGTCTATCTGGTAGAATGCTCATTATGCAATGGACAGTATGTTGGATGTACAACTAGGGAAGCACGGTCCAGAATAAGGGAGCATTTGAATGACATCTCCCACAACAATGAGTGCTCTGTATTTTCACAGCATTTTATAACTATACATGGCGGTGACGTGACATCACTTTCATGGCAAGTGATCGAGTGTGTTCAGAGCCCCCCAAGGGGTGGGGACAGAACGTCACGATTAATGCTGTGTGAAGCATTCTGGATCTTCAAACTGAAGACCAGGAGGCCCCAGGGTTTCACTATCGAGGGAGATGTCATTAACTTTTGGAAAATAAATTAATTGTGCAATATTTGAGCACACTTAAGAGTGCCATGAGCCTAGGGACTAAGTTCATATATAAGTGAACAACACCAGTAATAATGCGCATATTACCCATTGACTATATGAGAAAGTTTAGTATATTTAACGTAGTGAATTAATGAACTCCTACTTCACCCTATAGCTATGATTGCAAACATTTTGGTCTGCTTTTTCTATATAGACATGGAATAATAACAAACAAATACAACATAAAAATATTAGTCGGTAAGTAGAGGTTTCCTTTTGACTGATAAAACATTGATATAGATTTGAAATTAGGATATATCCGCATGCTGGTGTTAAGCAGGTCTAACAGGAACTATGTTAATAAATTCATGAAAATTGAGGTCTACATACTTAAGACTAGGATTGGGTTAGCCATAGAAGTAAGAATATTAATTATTATAATTGAATAGTTAAATGCTCTATGCATTTGTATTTTTATTTATATTTATATATTTTTTTATTTAAGTTTATGACCCACAACTAATCAATTAACTAATTAATAAAGAAATAACGTGATTGGAATTATCTACATAGGTTCAATGTTAGACAATTTGCACAGGAACTGAAGGGGTTAATTATCAGACAGGTCTTAGACCAATAAGAACACAGTATTAGGTATTTAAGGCAGGGTGTAATGGCAGCCTATCATGTCCATGAATAAGGAACCACCGAAACATGTAGGGCAGATTGGTCCTTTGCCATGCACATACCTGCACAACTGTTTTTAAAGCGTGTTGCCTAACTTTGCTTGTTTTTTGCTGTTGGAGGACAATAAAAGGAATAAAGAAATAAAGGAGATGCTTTTTAAGGATCGCTGAGTTCTTTTGTTTTTTCAGTAAATACATAGTCAAACCTTGATTAAAAATTAATATTGCATAACTATGTTTTTAAATCTTTTCATCTACTTAACAGCAAAGGGCTCCAATGCACTTCTATATATGTCTATATATGTATACATATGTGTTTATGTGTTTATATGTATTTATGTATAAATGTCTATTCCTGGTTTAGCTAGATTGCATTTGAAGAAGAAATGGCTTTTTATAGGTAAGAGAATAAGAAGTTTACAACTGTATACAAAGAGTTTTATTCTTAATGTAAATGTGTAATAATAGTGAATAACTGAGTATTTCAAGTTTTCTTATGACACCCTGAAAATTTTGAGTTGAAAAAGCAGGCGACTTTGAAAATCCATGTGACCACTAGCATTTGGGCACATTTTTCAACCCCTATATATATATATATATATATATATATATATATATATATATATATATATATATATATATATATATATATATAAATAAAAGAAAGGCAATAGGTCCAGCACTAGTATGTATAACCACAGTTCATTGTAGGTATCACAAGTGCACGTACGCCTGAGGGTCCTGTATCTCCTCACATGTATATCCCAAAGGTAAATAACAAGTTGTGCTACATGTTTACCTTTTATCATGGCATTGCATTGAGCACAATGTAGGCAGGGGTAAGAGCCTTTCTTAGGGATAGTTAGATAGGTAATTCTATCAGTATTTATCCCACCCATGTCAGATTTAACCAGAGTGTCCCTAATATTTTTTACCATTCTATAGGCATGCATTGGGGGAATATTGAATTCAGGTATGTGTGGATTGTATTTTTTCAGAAGATACCAGTCTTTCTTAATAATTTTAGCAATACTATTACTATGTGTGTTATATTCAGAAGTGAAGATGACACGTTTATTATCTTTCTTGGTTTTTACCACTGTATTACTTGATGCCTCACTTTTACACTTTGCAATAATAGAGGATGGATATCCCCTTTCTCTGAACTTATTAGCCATTTCCTCCAATCTTGTTTTTTGAAGATCTATATCCTGTACATTTCTAATAGTTCTAATAAATTTACTTTTTGGGATAGAGGAAAATACACTCCTGGGATGATAACTAATGTAATGTAAAAGTGTGTTACGGTCAGTGGGCTTAACATACAGATCAGTTATAAGAACTGAATCTTTCTTATATACTATAGTGTCTAAATAGTTGACTGAAGTATGTGAATAGTTTAATGTAAATCTTAGACTGTCAGTACATGAATTAAGTTCCTCTACAAAAAAATTTAGGGATATTATAGAGCCCCTCCATACGCCAAACATGTCATCAATATAGCGAAGCCATAGTTTACATTCTGTTTTAAAGTTTTGATTAGTATACACCATTCTTTTTTCAAATTGACTGACAAATATATTGGCAAATGAAGGTGCCATATTAGAGCCCATGGCGGTCCCTCTTTTTTGTAGATAAAAAGTATCCTGGAAGAGGAAATAATTAAGATACAAGAGTATGTTAAGCAGATCTTCAATAAAATTACATTGTAACATCGAATAATTTCTTTCTTGCCTTAAGTAAATTGGAAAGTCAATTAAAATTAAAAGTCCTATCTGAATAATGAAAGTTTAATTTATACTTGACTGTCCCTTTAAGTTCCTCTACAAAATTTTCTAGGGATGTTATAGAGCCCCTCTATACGCCAAACATGTAAAAGTATCCTGGAAGAGGAAATAATTGAAATACAGGAGTATGTTAAGCAGATCTTCAATAAAATTACATTGTAACATCGAATAATTTGTTTCTTGCCTTATCAATTCAGGAACTGATTGAATCTCAGCCTCATGAGGGATACAGGTATAAAGGCTAACATCATCCAATGAAAAAAGGATATCACTATCTACATCTGAAATAGAAAAGATTTTTGTATGGATGCAAGAGGATTAAGAATTCTATCAACAAAGATGGCAGTTAGAAAAGACAGAATCTGTACTGGCAACAATCGGCCTACCTGGGGGGCTACAAAGATTTTTGTGTACGTTTGGCAGTGTATAGAAGACAGGGGTAATGGGGTCTGTTTTTATTTTAAAAAAAATTGCAAGATCTTTTGTAATGACTTTGTTTTTCATAGCATTGTCAACCACAATTTTTATTTCTTTTTTTTATGTCAAGTAAAGGATCCCCATCAAGTGCCTGATAGATACCGCCATCAGATAATTGTGCTAAAATTTCTTGAGTGTAGTATTTGGTATCTAATACAACTACCGCTCCACCCTTGTCAGCATTTTTAATAGTGATGATTTTGTTTGCAGCTAATTCCCTGAGTACCTGTGTTCTGTCAAGAATTCCAATTCGTCAAACACTCCAATCTGACGTCACTTCCGGTGATTCTTTTATTTTAATATCTGTTTTGCCTCTGCCTGGGGGGCCACCACAGACACTTTGTCATACACCCCAAGTAAACCTTGGGGAATGAAATTAACAAGGGGGCTTCACTCCCCTTTAACCCCCCAGGCGGAGGCGAAATAGATAGTGAAGATAGGCGAAAACAGGGCATATCTGAATGGTTGTGAATCCTGTCACTCACAGGACACGGACCAATCAGATGTATGGAAATACTGGAAGTGATGTCAGATTGGAGTTTTCGACAGATTGGCGTTTTCTCGACAGAACAACTGCCTTTCAGCCTTAGAAATGTCGCTTTTTTGTTTCATCTTTTTTTGAAACAATTTTTTTTTTTTTTAATTTTCAAAGAAGCTTTATTTAAAACTTTTGTAAATACAAAACATTGTTTAAATATAAATGGCAGTTTGCAATATTTTAACATAGTAATCTCTGCTGCGTTTAGCATGTAACTAGTGTCCATACATATGCGGTTGGCAAATGTTTATTATCAGTTTTCTTTTTTTTTTGGTCTGATGAGCTCCTTGACGACCATAATACATTTTGGCTATGTGCTGATTTTGGGCGCACAGAGATTTTTAATTATATAAGCAACTTGTGAGACAAAAAGATATGACAACATCACAATACAAACTTTTGTACTCTGTACGGCAGTAGCCAACTTTGAGCCTTTCCCGAGTTTGGACTGCTACAAACTTTGTAAACAGTGGTGACACATTATCTGAAAGTTGAGTTTTATAAGTGTTAGCAGTTGTGCATACAAAGCATCCATGTGTGGTGAGTAGTCCCTGCTCATGTGTTTGAGGGTGTGCCGGGGGTGTATTGCTTCCACATACTTAACATTAACTCATGTGTTTCTACGGTGCCTGTTCTAAGGTGGTGGTATCTCTCTAAATTAATTAGATTTTCTACCTGGTCCCTCCATTCTGCTACCGTGGGGACCATGTTGGATTTCCAATGTCTTGGTTAGCATCTTGGCGCCATTGATTAATAATACCAATAGGGTGTTTGCTATTCTATTGTCTAGTTTTGGAATATTCACAAATAGCAGGATTAGGGGGTCGTTAGGTAACTGGTAGCCTAATATGTCTCAGATTTGTTTGAGTACTTCTACCCAGAAAGTGTCCAGTCTGTCGCATCTCCACCAAATGTGTGTGGGGTCTCCCACCTCCCCGCATCCCCTCCAACACTTGTTGGTAGATGTCTTATAGATCTTATGTAGCCTGTTTGGTGTGAGATACCACCTTGTTAGGAATTTGTAGTTTGTTTCCAACACCCTAGTGGAGATGGAGGATTTTTTGGTGACCTGGAAGGCTTTGCTCCAGTCCTTAAGGCTTATGTTGGTGCCTAATTCTTTCTCCCACCCTTTAGTGTATGCCGGAAGTTGTAGTTCGTCCTTAGTTGTTAGTTGTTTATATAGTATGGATATAGCATGTCTAGGGGTGTTTTCTAGGATGCATAGGTTTTCAAACAATGTTATTTTTCGGGTGAATTGCTGTTTGTTTGGGTGCGTTGTGATGAAGTGACACATTTGTGCGTAAGAGTACCAGGTCAAGGGGATGTCTGGGTATAGTTCCTTGATGTTTTCTAAAGTTCTGATTTTGCCCTCTTGAAAAAATATTACTATCGTACTATTTTTGATGTGTCTACCTTTCTCTATGTGTTTGTCTTTAATGGTCCATGGGAGTGTAGGATTATGGCATATAGGTAGCATTGGGGAGAGTGCGTGCGAGATGTTTGTGGATGTGGCCAACAGTCTGTCCCATGTTGTGAAGAATTCGGACAGCATTGGGTATTGGTGTATCAATTTGTACCCATTGTTTGTGTTCGCTGTTTGTACACCAGTCTAGAAGTCTGTGCAGGGCTATTGCATTTTTGTAAGTTTGGACATTAGGGACCCCCAGCCCGCCCTTCTCTTTAGGTAAGTACAATGTTTGTTTCGCAATTCTCTGCCTAATTTCCCTCCATATAAATTGTTCAATCAATGTTTGTAGGTGCGTTATATATTGGGGTGGTAAGTGTATTGGCGTCGTCTGTAGCAGGTAAAGGATCCTCGGTAGGACGTTCATTTTTATTACATTTATTCTACCCACCCATGAGATCGATTTGTTCCTCCAACCAGAGAGATCTGTTAGTAAAGAATCCTCTAGTTTTTTGAAGTTGGTCTGGAATACAGTCTTTGTGTCAGGTGCAAGATAGATACCTAAGTATTTCAGTTTCATGTTTTGTTTTTGTAGGGGGCAGTTGGGGATTAATTGATCTAGTGTCTTGTCCTCATATGATATATTTATCATCTCTGATTTTGTAGTATTAATTAAAAAGTTAGATACCTGTCCGCACTCTCTGAACATCTCAATAACTTTTGGTAGGGCCGTGTCCACCTTTGTGAGTGTAAGGAGGATGTCGTCCGCGTAAAGGGCCAACTTATGTTCCCTATTTCCTATGGTGACACCCGTGACCTGGTTGCTGTTTCTTATTTTCTGCGCTAATGTCTCTATGGTTAGTGCAAAGAGCACCGGGCATCCCTGTCTCGTACCGTTGTTTATAGAAGGCCATTTACTTTTACTTTGGCTGTGGGGTGCGCATATAGGGAGAAACCCTGAGCTAAGAATTTACTGCCGAATTTCATTTTTTGCATAGTTGCTTTTAGGAACTGCCAATTAACCCTATCAAATGCCTTTTCCGCATCTGTGGAGACCAACACCATCGGGATATTGTTATTTTTGGCGAAGGATATGATTTGGAGGGCCTTTATTGTGTTATCCCTTGCTTCTCTTCCCGGCACGAACCCCACCTGATCGGTGTTAATCAATTTAGGGAGATATAGGTTTATTCTTTTTGCAAGTATTTTTGCAAAGATTTTGATATCCGAATTCAACAATGAAATTGGGCGGAAGTGTTCAGGTTTATCTGGCTGTTTTCCTGGCTTTGGTAAAACGGTTATGTGGGCTTCTAGCATGTTTTCTGTGAAGCCTGTGGTTGGGGTGAATGAGTTAAATAAGTTCCCCAAGGGCGTGACTAAGTGGTCTATGTATTTCTTATAATATTTCATGTCGAAGCCATCAGGGCCTGGGCTTTTCCCGCTTGGCATGTCATGTATCGCTTTTTTAATTTCGTCTATAGTGATGGGAGAGTCTAGTCTATCAGTGTCTTCCTTTTCCAAGGTGGGGAGGTCTAGATCTGTCAGATATTTCTCTATAGTTTGTGGTGTAGCGGAGTCCGGGATGTTATATAATGTAGTGTAATATTGTCGGAAAACTTCCGCTGTACTTTTGCTGTCTCTTTGTGTGTTACCCTGCCGGTCGTTAATGTCCTGTACATATGAGTTTATCTGCCGTCTCTTAAGTGCTCTGGCCAGGGAAGTGCCCGCCTTATCCTGTACGTCAAAATATTTCTGCCTAAGTAAAGCAGACTTGAGTTGATGTTCCTTATTAAGGTGGTCCCTAAGGGATTGTCTAGCCTTAGTCAGGGAGTCTAAGATAGTCTTGGACTGTGGTTCATGTTTGTGTAGTTTTTCCCAGTAGCCAATTTGTGACAATGTAGAGTTTAAAAATTGCCTTTTTTCCCTTTTCTCCCTGGCTTTTAAAGTGATGAATTCCCCCCTCAGTACACTTTTATGGGCTTCCCACAAGGTGGATGGTGTTATTCCCTCTGTGGAGTTCTCTCTAAAGTAGAAACAACAATCTTTTAACATAATTTTGTACAAATCTAATATATGTCTCGACCCCTGAGATGGTTGAACTAGGGACAAATGTAGATTTGTTTCTTAAATTCAAAGATTTCAAATTAAATGCAACATTGTCAGCATTAGTCAATACATCATTAACCAAGACACTATTTTCACTGCCAAAATGTGCTTTTAATTTTAAAGTACAGAAGAATCTATAAAGATCATTTTCAACAGTAAATTCATTAACAAAACTAATAGGACAAAAAGATAACCCTTTGCTCAGAATAGAATACTCATCCTGGGTAAGCACATGTTTAGAAATATTAATTATGGCAGTATTTTTACCAATATCACTAACATCTGCATGAGAATAATTAGGATCAAATATATCAGGATTAGTAATGTCCTCATTAGTAACGTCAAAGGTATAAGGGTCGTCATGGAAATATTCACAGTCATTTCATTTAAAGCCAAAACAGGAAGGTCTGACTGGTACCATGGAGCTAGATGTTTGTTTTTTTCTTGCCTCTCTGCGGTTGTTTGCTCTGTGCGCTGCTCCGCTGTTGGCGAGTTTCTCCACTGGGCCCTGTGTTTCTTTCCTCCCCTCCGATATCGTTTTCTGTTCTGGAGCTGAAAAAAATCATCAGATGAACTTGACAGCAAATTTCCTATTGCAGCATTCTTTTGAGCATGCCTTGCTCTTCTCCATGCACCTCAGCTCCTTCCCTGTCGCTTCCACATGACGTCACGGCCGTGACCATCATGTGACCAGCGATATACCCGATCATTCTGATAATCCTCTTCATCGCAGGTAAATTTCTGCCTTTTAATTTGCACGGCAAGGAGCAAGGCACGCTCCAAAGAATGCTGCAATAGGAAATTGGCTGTCAAGTTCATCTGATGATTTTTTCAGCTCCGGAACAGAAAACGATACTGGAGGGGAGGAAAGAAACACAGAGCCCAGTGGAGAAACTCGCCAACAGCGGAGCAGCACACGGAGCAAATAACCGCAGAGAGGCAAGAAAAAAACAAACATCTAGCTCCAAGGTACCAGTCAGACCTTCCCATTTTGGCTTTAAATGAAATGACTGCAAATATTTCCGATGACGACCCTTATACCTTTGACGTTACTAATCCTGATATATTTGATTCTAATTATTCTCATGCAGATGTTAGTGAAATTGGTAAAAATACTGCCATAATTAATATTTCTAAACATGTGCTTACCCAGGATGAGTATTCTATTCTGAGCAAATGGTTATCTTTTTGTCCTACTGGTTTTGTTAATGAGTTTACTGTTGAAAAGGATCTTTATAGATTCTTCTGTACTTTAAAATTAAAAGCACATTTTGGCAGTGAAAATAGTGTCTTGGTTAATGATGTATCGACTAATGCTGACAATGTTGCATTTAATTTGAAATCTTTGAATTTAAGAAACAAATCTACATTTGTCCCTAGTTCAACCAACTCAGGGGTCGAGACATTTATTAGATTTGTACAAAATTATGTTAAAAGACTGTTGTTTCAAAAAAAGATGAAACAAAAAGGCAACATTTCTAAGGCTGAAAGGCAGGCACTCAGGGAATTAGCTGCAAACAAAAAGATCACTATTAAAAATGCTGACAAGGGTGGAGCGGTAGTTGTATTAGACACCGAATACTACGCTCAAGAAATTTTAGCACAATTATCTGATGGCGGTATCTATCAGGCACTAGATGGGGATCCTTTACTTGATATAAAAAAAGAAATAAAAATTGTGGTTGACAATGCTATGAAAAACAAAGTCATTACAAAAGATCTTGCAATTTTTTTTAATAAAAACAGACCCCATTACCTCTGTCTTCTATACACTGCCAAAAGTACACAAAAATCTCTGTAGCCCCCCAGGTAGGCCGATTGTTGCCAGTACAGATTCTGTCTTTTCTAACATTGCCATCTTTGTTGATAAAATTCTTAATCCTCTAGCATCCATACAAAAGTTTTTTTCTTAAAGATACCGGTGACATTTTAGAGAAACTTTCTCATATTTCAGATGTAGATAGTGATATCCTTTTTTCATTGGATGTTGTTAGCCTTTATACCTGTATCTCTCATGAGGCTGGGATTCAATCAGTTCTTGGATTGATAAGGCAAGAAACAAATTATTCTATGTTACAATGTAATTTTATTGAAGATCTGCTTAACATACTCCTGTATCTCAATTATTTCCTCTTCCAGGATACTTTTTATCTACAAAAAAGAGGGACCGCCATGGGTTCTAATATGGCCTCTTCATAGGCCAATATATTTGTCAGTCAATTTGAAAAAAGAATGGTGTATACTAATCAAAACTTCAAAAACAGAATGTAAACTATGACTTCAATATATTGATTACGTGTATGGAGGGGCTCTATAATATCCCTGGAAAATTTTGTAGAGGAACTTAATTCATGTACTGACAGTGTAAGATTTATATTAAACTATTCACATACTTCAGTTAACTATTTAGCCACCATAGTATATAAGAAAGATGCAGTTCTTATAACTGATCTGTATGTTAAGCCCACTGACCTTAACACACTTTTACATTACAACAGTTTTCATCCCAGGAGTGTGTTTTCCTCTATCCCAAAAGGTCAATTTATTAGAGCTATTAGAAATGTACAGGATATGGATCTTCAAAAAACAAGATTGGAGGAAATGGCTAATAAGTTCAGAGAAAGGGGATATCCATCCTCTATTATTTCAAAGTGTAAAAGTGAGGCATCAAGTAATACAGTGGTAAAAACCAAGAAAGATAATAAACGTGTCATCTTCACTTCTGAATATAACACACATAGTGATAGTATTGCTAAAATTATTAAGAAAGACTGGTATCTTCTGAAATAATACAATCCACACATACCTGAATTCAAAATTACCACAATGCATGCCTATAGAAGGGTAAAAAGCTGACATGTGTGGACTAAATACTGATAGAATTACCTATCTAACTACCCCTAAGAAAGGCTCTTACCCCTGCCTACATTGTGCTCAATGCAATGCCATGATAAAAGGTAAACATGTAGCACAACTACATGACAAAAAACACGTGTAATCAATGGTTACTATACTTGTGACACAGACTTTGTCGTTTATTTATTGAAATGCCCATGTGGGCGGGGCTATGTGGGCGAGACAATACGTCCTATTAGGGATAGGATTAGTGCCCATAAGTCCTTCATTAGATGTGAGGACAGAACCCTTCCAGTTTAATCACACTTTATAGAAATGGGACACTCAGTCAGCCAACTCAGATTTCAGATAATTGACCATATTCCTAAACTAAGAAGAGGGGGGCACTAGGGAATTTGAGTTAAAAAAGAGAGAGGTATGGTGGATTCAACATCTTAAAACACTGCATCCAATAGGCTTAAACAGAGATTGTGATCTCCATTTGTTTTTATAATTGTATTTGTTACTTGTTTTTTACTTTGTATATATTATTCCATATTGATGTATATAGCTGTCCTGTGATGACACCCCAATAAATATTTTTCACTTTTAAAGAACCAATGCTAATGCCATCTGTTATTTACCTTTGGCAAACTCTGGCAAATGTTGTAAATTTTATTTAAAAGTCTATTCGTTAAAGTGCAACCAGATCTTCCCTATGGTGTACACAAATCTTGTAATGAAATATTCTATCAACTTATCAAATTGATATCTATTTTACTGCAGAATATTCAAAACAATGTAGCTTTTCTGCCAATGCTCCTTTTCGTATAGAAATAATTTTGCAGTCTATAGCTTGTGCAGGTGGAATTTTTTTTTTCTTAATTACTAGTTCCTAGCTACCTGTTGCAAGCTATTATAAGGGATTTATGCTGTATTATCTAGGTTTCTTCTCCCTGTGTTCTGCCTGCTAATCAAGGAAAGGGCACATCTGACACATTTATTGTCAAGATTTGGTCACAAGAATATAAGAATAAAAATGTCAGCTGAATTATAGTAAGAAAATGTGCAATTTTACCGTTTTAAATTGTCTTATGTTTATCTGTTATGTTTGCACACTTTGCTGTTAGTCATTAAAAGGCCACTCAAGTCAAATTCAACTTTTATGATTCCGATAGAACATGTAATTTTAAGCAGCTTCCTACATTTAACCACCAATAAGCAAGCGTAACTCTGGTGCTGAACCAAAAATGGGCCGGCTCCTAAGCTTTTAATTCCTGTTTTTTTAAAAAATAAACGGCTAGATTTGGAGTTTTGTCGGTAACGACCCGAAAAACTAACGCCGGCTTTTTTCTGGCCGCACCATAAAAATAACTCTGGTATTGAGAGTCCACATAAAGGCAGTGTTAGGCTCCAAAAAAGGAGCGCAGAGCATTTTTAACGCAGCTTCAACTCTCAATACCAGAGTTGCTTACGCAAGCGGCCAGCCTCAAAAACGTGCTCGTGCACGATTCCCCCATAGGAAACAATGGGGCTGTTTGAGCTGAAAAAAACCTAACATCTGCAAAAAAGCCGCGTTCAGCTCTTAACGCAGCCCCATTGTTTGCTATGGGGAAACACTTCCTACATCTGCACCTAACACCCTAACATGTACCCCGAGTCTAAACACCCCTAACCTTACACTTATTAACCCCTAATCTGCCGCCCCCGCTATGGCTGACCCCTGCATATTATTAACCCCTAATCTGCCGCTCCGTAAACCGCCGCTACTTACATTATCCCTATGTACCCCTAATCTGCTGCCCCTAACACCGCCGACCCCTATATTATATTTATTAACCCCTAATCTGCCGCCCTCAACGTCGCCTCCACCTGCCTACACTTATTAACCCCTAATCTGCCGACCGCAAAGCGCCGCCACCTACGTTATCCTTATGTACCCCTAATCTCCTGCCCCTAACACCGCCGACCCCTATATTATATTTATTAACCCCTAATCTGCCCCCCTCAACGTCGCTTCCACCTGCCTACACTTATTAACCCCTAATCTGCCGAGCGGACCTGAGCGCTACTATAATAAAGTTATTAACCCCTAATCCGCCTCACTAACCCTATAATAAATAGTATTAACCCCTAATCTGCCCTCCCTAACATCGCCGACACCTAACTTCAATTATTAACCCCTAATCTGCCGACTGGAGCTCACCGCTACTCTAATAAATGTATTAACCCCTAAAGCTAAGTCTAACCCTAACACTAACACCCCCCTAAATTAAATATAATTTAAATCTAACGAAATTAATTAACTCTTATTAAATAAATTATTCCTATTTAAAGATAAATACTTACCTGTATAATAAATCCTAATATAGCTACAATATAAATTATAATTATATTATAGCTATTTTAGGATTAATATTTATTTTACAGGTAACTTTGTATTTATTTTAACCAGGTACAATAGCTATTAAATAGTTAAGAACTATTTAATAGCTAAAATAGTTAAAATAATTACAAATTTACCTGTAAAAGAAATCCTAACCTAAGTTACAATTAAACCTAACACTAGACTATCAATAAATTAATTAAATAAACTACCTACAATTACCTACAATTAACCTAACACTACACTATCAATAAATTAATTAAATACAATTGCTACAAATAAATACAATTAAATAAACTAGCTAAAGTACAAAAAATAAAAAAGAACTAAGTTACAAAAAATAAAAAAATATTTACAAACATAAGAAAAATATTACAACAATTTTAAACTAATTACACCTACTCTAAGCCCCCTAATAAAATAACAAAGCCCCCCAAAATAAAAAAATGCCCTACCCTATTCTAAATTACTAAAGTTCAAAGCTCTTTTACCTTACCAGCCCTGAACAGGGCCCTTTGCGGGGCATGCCCCAAGAAATACAGCTCTTTTGCCTGTAAAAAAAAACATACAATACCCAAGCCCCCCAACATTACAACCCACCACCCACATACCCCTAATCTAACCCAAACCCCCCTTAAATAAACCTAACACTAAGCCCCTGAAGATCATCCTACCTTGTCTTCACCTCACCGGGTATCTCACCGATCCGTCCAGAAGAGCTCCTCCGATGTCCTGATCCAAGCCCAAGCGGGGGGCTGAAGAGGTCCATGATCCAGCTGAAGTCTTCATCCAAGCGGGGCAGAAGAGGTCTTCCATCCGATTGAAGTCTTCATCCAAGCGGCATCCATCCGGAGCGAAGCGGCAGCATCCTGAAGACCTCCACCCCGGAACATCCATCCTGGCCGACGACTGAACGACGAATGACGGTTCCTTTAAATGACGTCATCCAAGATGGCGTCCCTCGAATTCCGATTGGCTGATAGGATTCTATCAGCCAATCGGAATTAAGGTAGGAATATTCTGATTGGCTGATGGAATCAGCCAATCAGAATCAAGTTCAATCCGATTGGCTGATCCAATCAGCCAATCAGATTGAGCTCGCATTCTATTGGCTGTTCCGATCAGGATGATCTTCAGGGGCTTAGTGTTAAGTTTATTTAAGGGGGGTTTGGGTTAGATTAGGGGTATGTGGGTGGTGGGTTGTAATGTTGGGGGGCTTGGGTATTGTATGTTTTTTTTTACAGGCAAAAGAGCTGTATTTCTTGGGGCATGCCCCGCAAAGGGCCCTGTTCAGGGCTGGTAAGGTAAAAGAGCTTTGAACTTTAGTAATTTAGAATAGGGTAGGGCATTTTTTTTATTTTGGGGGGCTTTGTTATTTTATTAGGGGGCTTAGAGTAGGTGTAATTAGTTTAAAATTGTTGTAATATTTTTCTTATGTTTGTAAATATTTTTTTATTTTTTGTAACTTAGTTCTTTTTTATTTTTTGTACTTTAGCTAGTTTATTTAATTGTATTTATTTGTAGCAATTGTATTTAATTAATTTATTGATAGTGTAGTGTTAGGTTAATTGTAGGTAGTTTATTTAATTAATTTATTGATAGTCTAGTGTTAGGTTTAATTGTAACTTAGCTTAGGATTTCTTTTACAGGTAAATTTGTAATTATTTTAACTATTTTAGCTATTAAATAGTTCTTAACTATTTAATAGCTATTGTACCTGGTTAAAATAAATACAAAGTTACCTGTAAAATAAATATTAATCCTAAAATAGCTATAATATAATTATAATTTATATTGTAGCTATATTAGGATTTATTTTACAGGTAAGTATTTAGCTTTAAATAGGAATAATTTATTTAATAAGAGTTAATTAATTTCGTTAGATTTAAATTATATTTAACTTAGGGGGGTGTTAGTGTTAGGGTTAGACTTAGCTTTAGGGGTTAATATATTTATTAGAGTAGCGGTGAGCTCCAGTCGGCAGATTAGGGGTTAATAATTGAAGTTAGGTGTCGGCGATGTTAGGGAGGGCAGATTAGGGGTTAATACTATTTATTATAGGGTTAGTGAGGCGGATTAGGGGTTAATAACTTTATTATAGTAGCGCTCAGGTCCGGTCGGCAGATTAGGGGTTAATAAGTGTAGGCAGGTGGAGGCGACGTTGAGGGGGGCAGATTAGGGGTTAATAAATATAATATAGGGGTCGGCGGTGTTAGGGGCAGCAGATTAGGGGTACATAAGGATAACGTAGGTGGCGGCGCTTTGCGGTCGGCAGATTAGGGGTTAATAAGTGTAGGTAGGTGGAGGCGACGTTGTGGGGGGCAGGTTAGGGGTTAATAAATATAATACAGGGGTCGGCGGTGTTAGGGGCAGCAGATTAGGGGTACATAAGGATAACGTAGGTGGCGGTCGGCAGATTAGGGGTTAAAAAATGTATTTGAGTGTCGGCGATGTGGGGGGACCTCGGTTTAGGGGTACATAGGTAGTTTATGGGTGTTAGTGTACTTTAGAGTACAGTAGTTAAGAGCTTTATGAACCGGCGTTAGCCCAGAAAGCTCTTAACTACTGACTTTTTTCCTGCGGCTGGAGTTTTGTCGTTAGATGTCTAACGCTCACTTCAGAAACGACTCTAAATACCGGAGTTAGAAAGATCCCATTGAAAAGATAGGATACGCAATTTACGTAAGGGGATCTGCGGTATCTAAAAGTCGCGGCTGAAAAGTGAGCGTTAGACCCTATTTTGAGTGACTCCAAATACCGGCGGTAGCCTAAAACCAGCGTTAGGAGCCTCTAACGCTGGTTTTCACAGCTAAGGCCAAACTCCAAATCTAGGTGTAAGATAGCAAGAGAATGAAGAAAAATTGATAATAAGAGTAAATTAGAAAGTTGTTTAAAATTGAATGCTCTATCTGAATCATTAAAGAAAAAATGTGGGTTAAGTATCCCTTTAAAAATACCTACCTATGAGTATTGGTCACATTAGGCTACCGTAACACTTTTCTTTAACAATGAAGGTATTGCATTTTGTAAATGACTTTACTGAGCTAAAGGAGAAATATATAGATCATTTAGATCCCTATCAGTTAGAATTGCCATTTGAAAACAGAAATTTGGCTGGTTTTTTTGTTACTGTTTCCAAAGAAATGCCAAAAGAATTGAGATAGTTAAAAAAATAATGTACATATTTCCTGCAAGGTTTTTTCCTTACGAATAAATGCATGTAAAGAGTGTTAATACACTTCACATGGGCCATTATGGTGTTTTTGTTGGCTTTTTAAGAAGACCTTCATAAAAATATGTTATGACCAATCAAATATCACAAAATTTATATTTTTTTATCGACTTTATAATATTATGTTCCAGGAATTTTACCTGCAAATTTACATTTTACAGAGAGAGACAGAGACAGTCTACTTTAAAACAAAATGGTTTTCCAGTAAATATTTTTGACACACACTACACTTCCATTAAAAACATCACATACTGTACTATCAGATTGTACTTTAAATATGCTGCAGGACTGGGACTTCAATTGGCTGCATACTAAGAACTGATTGCTTAAAGCATATAGATATATACAGTAAATGAACTGTAATGTCCATTTAGCTTGAGTTATGCTTTAAATTTCACTCTGTAATGTCAAATAATCAATTGACATTATCCAGAGTTAAATGTTTGTTTTAAAGAAAATGTTTTTAACTCAGTGGTAAGGAACTTTTTATGAGCTCTTTGCTAAATGAATACTGTGTAATGCCAGACCCTGGGGTTAGCCCAATATGCAAATCTGACCCATAGCCATTCCCACATCAGTGCTCAGATCTGAACCTGGGTATTACAAACTCAAATTCAGGCTCGCTCTTTGGGCAGGGCAATTGGGGAACTAATCCTGCGCTTTGGGGTGGCACGGATTGAGCTCTGGCCATTCAGGGGCATTTAAAGCCACTCACCCATGGGAATAGGAGCCGGGAGACATGTCCCCCCAGAGTTTTTAAAAGGGGACAAGTGTTATAGTGGATGAATGGAGAGCACAAGCACCCATGAGAAGGAGGAACATGCAGCCTGGCATATGACACCACATACATGTCTGCGGATCGTGCAAGCAGGTGCAGAGCAGAGCTGTGTACAGTTGGGACTGGGTGCTGATTGAAGGGGAAGCTACTAAGGTGATGGGGCAGTGAGCATGGGCTATGTGGGGATCTGGCAAAAGGCGAGTCACCCTGTCACTGCCAGCCCCATGCATTCACTTACGGTGATCTAAACCCAGTATATGTTGTCATTGTGACCCATGTTCATTCAATGTAACCTAAATGACGTTCAGGCAATTGCTGTGACCCAAACCTAAATAAATGCATTTACTTTAATCCATATCACATGTGCATTTACTGTGACCTATATCCATACCTCCCAATATCAGATACAGCCGATCCTGTTGTGACCCATATCCCATGCATGCAGTTATGGTGACCTAAATGACATGTACATAACCCATGATCAATATCCCATAACTGCAGATATTGTTACCTATATCCCAAGTATGCAGCTAAGGAGAAATAAATGACGAGCCCAAAACCTGTGACCCATATCCCAAAACTGCAGATACTCTGAACTTTATCTGATACATGCATATATGGTGACCCAAATGACATGTGTACATAACCTGTGGCCAGTATCCCATAACCGCAGATATTATGACCCATATCCCATGCACTCAAATACTGTGACCCGAATTGTATGTGTGCATAATCTCCTAACCAATATCTCATAACTGCATATATTATGGCTAGTATCTTATAAGTGCTGATACTTTGCATTGATACAATTTGACCATTATAATATACATAAAGATACTGTGACAATCACCCCATGCATGCAGATAATGTGATCCATATTACATACATACAGGTGCTGTGATGAACGTGCCATGCGTGTATTTAATGCGACCCATATCACATAAATGCAGAAACTGTATGACCCAAATGACACACTTGCATATTCTGACACCCTTATTGCATGCATTAAAATATTGTGATCAAGATCGCAAAATGCATTTAATGTGACCCAGATGACAAATTACACGCACACACACACACACATATGTATATATATACACTGTATATATCTGTGTGTGTCTGATAAGCAGGCTACAAACATATCAAAGTACATTAGTTCATTATTCTTGTCATATTTGGTATATGGTTACACAACAAATTTAGGGAGCTGCTCTGCCTTTAAATTCCTGGGCCTTTATTTGGTTGCAGCCTGGGCCTGTGGCCCACAAAAGGGGGCTGGGCAGGCCTGGGGAGGCCCACAAAATTTGTGTTGCACAAGGCCCTTGCAAATGCAAAGGGTGGACCTGCTCAACTCAGACATCGGGTTAGAGTCCTTGACCTGCAGCCCTAAGATCTGACAACTAGACCTTCAACCCCTTACTGACATCAAGCTTCAGATTAGACCTTTGACCGTGTATCTCCTCTGTCAGATCCACATCCACATCAAACTCTGGATGTATGGGTTATTCCTTACCTGAAGCCTTAAAGTGGGCAGCAGCAGGGGGTATGGATGTGTGCATTATAAAAAAGGGCATTGCAGGGGAAGAAAGGACAGCAGTCCATAACCCAAGGGGTTGCCGCTCTGGGTCTGCTTGTTACTGCTGCCTCCATTACAAATTAAAGCTGTCATTTGGATTTAGCAAACTTTAAAAATGTTAAGTGAGCTGTGTACTCCTGGTTTTATGTTGAAACTGAGTAGGAGGTTTTGGAGTGCTCAAGAATCAAAATAGGTTTGTGTATGCTGTTTGGAGGGTAGTACAGCAGCTTCTTTGCCATTTAAATGTGCTATGTGCACTAAAAGTTTTGCAAATGTACAGTAGGTTTTCCAGCTGTCCTTCTTGGCCTCTGCTTCTGCAGTCAGACCTTTTGTATCAAGGTCTGTTTTTCCATCAGGATCTCAAATCTCTGTACTTGATGGCATGGGAATTGAATGTTTAGCCCTTAGACATAGGGGTTTCTCTGATTCTGTGATTGAAACCTAAATTCAGGCTCGTAAGCTTGTAACTATGAGACTCTATAATTAGGTCTGGAAGGCCATTATTTCTTGGTGTGTAGATGTTTTTTTTTTTTATTGGGATTCTTTCAGAATTCCTGCAGTTCTTACAGGATGATCTGGATAAGGGTTTATCTGCCCGGTCTCTGAAGGGGCAGATTTCTGCTCTTTCAGTTTTATTTCACTACTAAGATTGGTAATCTTCCTGATATTTATGGTTTTGTTGAGGCTTTGGTCTGTATTGAAGCTGTAATCAAGCCAATTTCTCCTCCATGGAATCTTAACTTGATGTTAAGGGTTTTGCAGGCTCCTCATTTTGAACCTATGCATAAGGTGGATATTAAACTGCTTTCTTGGAAAGAGTTATTTCTTTTGGCTACATATTCTGCTAGAAGAGTTTCTGAGTTATCTGCTCTTTCTTGTTATCCTCCTTATCTGATTTTTCATCAGGATAAGACAGTTTTACAGACTTGTTTTGACTTTTTAACCTAAGGTTGTTTCTTCAGATAACTTTAGCAGAGAGATTGTTGTTCCTTCTTTTGTGTCCTAATCCCAAGAATGCTTCAGAGAGATCTTTGCATACTTTGGACGTTGTTAGGGTATTGAAATATAATTTATGCTACGAAAGTCTTTAGGCAAACTTCTACTTTGTTCATTCACTTTTCGGGTCCTAGGAATGGTCAGAAAGTTTCTGCTATTTCTTTGGCCTCTTGGTTGAAACTCTTGATTTACAAGTCTTATCTAGAGGCAGGTCAGCCTCCACTGCAGCAGATTACTGGCCATACTAGGTCAGTTGCTACTTCTTGGGCCTTCAAGAGAGGCTTCAGTTGACCAGATTTGCAATTCTACAATTGTGATGTTTTTGCTTCTCCTGAAGCAACCTTTGGTAGGAAGGTTCTTCAGGCAGTTATCTCAGTTAGATTTTTTTGCCAGTTTGATTTTTTTTGTGTGCATTAAAAAAAAGAAGAAAATATTTTTTTATTCTGATTGTGGATTTTATTTCTCAGTGAAAAAGATGTTCTTAAATCCCTCTCTTTATGTTATTACTCATGGACTCCACAGCTTGGGTATTAATGTCCAGGAGTAATGGATCATGGATTCTCACCATCTGTATGAAAGAAAACATAATTTATGCTTAGTTGATAAATTATTTTCTTTCATGTTGGTGAGAGTCCATGGCAGGGTGGTGAAAGAATCGTAGGCAAACCTGAAACCTTAAAAAAAAAAAAAAAAAAAAAACATGCAACTGCACAAAATAAATAAACACACAACTGCCCGCACTAAATAAATAAAAAACACGTAACCGCCCCCACGAAGTATAACAAAAAAAAAAATACCAACCGCACGAAGTATTAACAAACACCTAAACCGCAAACTTCGACATCGCAAAATAATAAAGTAATTAACTCCTAATCCACAAATAACATAATTAAAATATTAACCCCTTAACCGTTAACCATCCATATCACAATAAACCTAATTAACCTATTAACCGCTAAGCCCCCACATCGCAATAAACCTTATTAACCTATTAACTCTTAAACCGCAAACACCCCACATTGCAATAAACCTAATTAACTTATTAACCACTAAACCGCCAAAACCCCACATTGCAATAACCCTAATTAATATATTAACCCTTAAACCGCAAACCCCCAAAACACAAATAACTAATTTAATTACTAAGCCTGCTAACCTAACATCCCTAATTTAACCCCAATTACAACTAAATTACAATTAAAATTAAATTTAACTAACATTAAATTACAAAAAATAAAAAAGTCAAACAATACAGAAAAAAAAAATAAAAAATTATCAGAAATAAAAAAAATTATACCTAATCCTTATGAAAATAAAAAAGCCCCCCCAAAATAAAAACACCCCCTAAACTAAACTACTTAGTCCCCCCTAACAGTAAAAAAAACCCCACCCACCAAATCGCCCAAAATAAAAAAAAACTAACACTATTAAAACCTAAACTTCCCATTGCCCCCTAAGGGGCATTTGTAAGGGCATTGCCCTTAAAAGGGCATTCAGCTCTTTTACTGCCCTTAAAGGGACAGTCAACATCAGAATTTTTGTTGTTTAAAAAGAAAGATAATCCCTTTATTACCAATTCCACAGTTTTGCATAACCAACACTGTTATAGAAGCACAATGTTTACCTCTGTGATTACCTTGTATCTAAGCCTCTGCAAACTGCGTCTTGTTTCAGTTGTTTTGACAGACTTACATTTTAGCCAATCAGTGTTCACTCCTAGGTCACTTCATGTGCATGAGCTCAATGTTATCTATATGAAACACATGAACTAATGCCCTCTAGTGGTCAAAATGCATTCAGATTAGAGGCAGTCTTCAAGGTTTAAGACATTAGCATATGAACTTCCTAGGTTTAGCTTTCAACTAAGAATAGCAAGAGAACAAATCAAAATTGGTGATAAAAGTAAATTGGAAAGTTGTTTAAAATTACATTCCCTATTTAAATCATGATTTATTTATTTTTTTACTTGACTGTCCCTTTAAAAGGGCATTCAGCTCTTTTACAGCACCCAAATCCCTAATCTCAAAAAAAAAAAAAAAAAAAATAAAAATAAAACCTAACACTAAGCCCCAAATAGGTACTCACCTTTCCTGAAGTCCGGCGGAGAAGGTCTTCTTCCAAGCGGCTCCATCATCTTCTATCTTCATCCGGAGCGAAGGTGGTGCGGAGCGAAGCTGGTGAGGAGCGGAGGTGTGGAGCTATCTTCCCGATGCCTGGATCCTCAGTGGCGATCCTCGGCGGCGTGGAGGCTCCTCTTCATGCGATCGTCTGTAGCACACTGAAGATTAAATGCAAGGTACCCAATATTTATTGGGGTACTTTGCATTCCTATTGGCTGAAATTTTGAAATCAGCCAATAGGATGAGAGCTACTGAAATCTTATTGGCTGATTTGAACAGCCAATAGGATTTCATTCGTTCTAACCCTATTGGCTGATTTCAAAATTTCAGCCAATAGGAATGCAAGGTACCCCACATTGATAGCGGTACATTGCATTCAATCTTTAGTGTACAATAGATAAAGAGGAGCCTCCATGCCGCTGAGTACCGCCACCGCCACCGTTGAGGACCGCTGCTGAGGATCCACACGTCGGGGAAGACAGCTCCGCACCTCTGCTGCGCCGGTGAGTACCGCCGCTGAGGATCAACAGCTCCGCACCACCACTTTGTGCCGTCTTCGCTCCGGATGAAGATAGAAGATGGAGCCACCTGGAAGACTTCAGGAACGGTGAGTACCTATTTGGGGCTTAGTGTTAAGATTTTTTTTTCTTTTTCTTTTTAAGATTAGGGATTTAATGTGCTGGAAAAGAGCTGATTGCCCTTTTAAGGGCAGTAAAAGAGCTAAATGCCATTTTAAGGGCAATGCCCATACAAATGCCCCTTTAGGGCCAATGGTAGTTTAGGTTTTTTTAGTGTTAGTTTTTTTATTTTGGGGGGTTTGGTGGGTGTTTTTCTTTTTACTGTTAGGGGCTAATTGGTAATTTGTTTAGGTAAAAGAGCTGTTTAACTTAGGGCAATGCCCTACAAAAGCCCTTTTAAGGGCTATTGGTAGTTTAGTATTAGATTAGGGGGTGTTTTTATTTTGGGTGGATTTTTATAGGGGTATTAGTTTAGGTTTACATTTTTTATTTTGGATAGCTTTGTTAATTTTTTTCTGTAATTTTACATGTTTTATTATGTGAAGAATAAATAAATGTAACTCACTATTAAAGGCTGGGCATGTAGGTGCAGCAGTAAAATGCTGCTGTAAAGATGGAGTATCACTTGAAGGTGGAGCGTCGCCTTGAAGGTGGAGCACAGTAGCGTTGGTGTGGAGGTGCTGAGAAGATGAGCAGGCGACATGGAGAGGCTAAACATATGCAAAGAGGGGGTGGGGTAGTGGTTGTGGTGTGGGCAGGTGTTGGTGGAATCAGTGGTGAGTAACATTTTGGCCTGGCTAGTAGCTTAGGAGATAAATAGTATATATATACACACACACGCATATACACACATATATACAGGGATGTAAAACTATCACTATTCTTTACTAGGGGATAAAGGTTACAAACCCAGTTAGAAAAAGTCACTAGTCCATGAATGTTAAAGTAAAAAAAAAGGTAATTTCTTACTCAATGGATGCACTTTCTTACTCATTCATAACTAGTGGAAAATTGCAAGCACTGTATATATATATATATATATATATATATATATATATATACATACACACACACTTACCGGCCACTTTATTAGGTATACCTTGCTAGTACCGGGTTGGACCCCCTTTTGCTTTCAGAACTGCCTTAATTCTTCATGGCATAGATTCAACAAGGTGTTGGAAACACTCCTCAGAGATTTTGGTCCATATTGACATGATAGCATCAAACAGTTGCTGCAGATTTGTCGGCTGTAGATCCAGGATGCGATTCTCCCGTTCCACTACATCCCAAAGGTGCTCTATTGGATTGAGATCTGGTGACTGTGGAGGCCTTTGGAGTACAGTGAACTAATTGTCATGTTCAAGAAAACAGTTTGAGATTATTTGAGCTTTGTGACATGGTGCATTATCCTGCTGGAAGTAGCCATCAGAAGATGGTACACTGTAGTCATAAAGGAATGGACATGGTCAGCAACAATACTCAGGTAGGCCGTGGCATTTAAACAATGCTCAATTGGTACAAAGGGGCCCGAAGTGTACCAAGAAAATATCACCCTTACCATTACATCACCACCACCAGCCTGAACCATTGATACAAGGCAAAATGGGTCAGTGCTTTCATGTTGTTTATGCCAAATTCTGATTCTACCATCTGAATGTTGCTGCTGAAATTGAGACTCAGACTAGGCAACATTTTTCCAATTTTCCTTATGTCCAATTTTGGTGAGCCTGTGCGAATTGTAGCTTCAGTTTCCTGTTCTTAGCTGACATGAGTGGCACCAGTGTGGTCTTCTGCTGGTGTAGCCCATCTGCTTTAAGGTTCAAAGTGTTGTGCATTCAGAGATGGTAACCTGCATACCTTGATTGTAACGAGTGGTTATTTGAGTTACTGTTGCCTTGCTATCATATCAAACCAGTCTGCCCATTCTCCTCTGACTTCTGACATCATCAAGACATTTTCATCCACACAACTGCCACTAATTGGATATTTTCTCTATTTTGGACCATTCTCTGTAAATCCTAGAGATGGTTGTGCGTTAAAATCCCAGTAGATCAGCAGTTTTTTAAAGACCAGCCGTCTTGCACCAACAACCATGCCACATTAAAAGTCACTTAGATCCCCTTACTTTCCCATTCTGATGCTCGGTTTGAACTTCAGCAAGTCATCTTCACCACATCTATATGCCTAAATGCATTGAGTTGCTGCCATGTGATTGGCTGATTAGCAATTTGTGTTACCAAGCAGTTGAACAGGTGTACCTACAGTATATATCTTTATGACTATATACAGGTATATATCTGTATATATCTACCTTTCCACCCCTGCACTCTCTCCTTCTGTCAACTCTCACATCAGCGACTGCTTATCTGGCATTTCCTCCTGGATGGCCTCTCACTACCTAAAAATAAATATGTCCAAGACCGAACTACTTCTAATTCCCCCCCCTAGCTCCACTCCAGTCTCTAATTTTTCTATCACTATTGGCGGCACCACTATCTCCCCATCACCCCAAGTCCGCTGCCTCGGAGCCACGCTTGACTCAAATCTCTCCTTCATTCCCCACATCCAACTGCTCTCTTCATCCTGCCGCAACCACCTACGCAATATCTCCAAAATTCTTCCGTTTCTGAGTGCTTAAACTACCAAACAGCTCATCCACTCCCTGGTAATTTCCCGACTTGGCTACTGTAACAACTTACTAACTGGCCTCCCTCTCTCCCGCCTCTCTCCCCTCCAATCCATCCTAAATGCATCTGCCAGGCTAATCCACCTCTCTCGACGCTCTGTTTCTGCTGCACCTCTCTGTGAGTCCCTTCACTGGCTCCCCATTCACAACAGAGTTAAATTCAAAATTCTCACCCTGACCTACAAAGCCCGCACCAATGCTGCCCCACCCTACCTGTCCTCACTCATCAACAAATATACTCCTGCCCGTCCCCTAAGATCCAACAACGACCTGCTTCTTGCATCCTCTACCATCACCTCCTCTCATTCTAGACTACAGGACATCTCTTGTGCGACGCCAACCCTCTGGAACGCACTTCCTCGAGATGTCAGACTTGCCCCTAACCTCTCCTTCTTTAAACGTTCCCTAAAGAACTTTCTGTTCAGGGAAGCTTATCACCCAACTTATCAACAAACTAACTTCACTTAACTAACAGTTGCCTTCTATCTCCTCACTAATATCATTCTCACCTCTGCAGTCCCCACCTCCTGTTTCCAATCCTCCTACCCATTTAGATTGTAAGTTCCCACGGGAATAGGGCCCTCAATTCCTCCTGCATTTGTCTGTAAAATGTTGTGTCTTATCGTATTGTTTCTCCACTGTACTGTTATCCTTGTACCCATGGGCAGCGCTGCGAAATCTGTCGGCGCTTTATAAATAAAGAATAATAATAATATATATATATACTGTATGTGTGTATATATTTGTGTATATATGTATGAATACAGAAATAAACACATAAATATATGTATATATATATATATATACAAATACAAAATTTGGTTTTTTAGCACACCTTACAAAAAGTTTAAATCAACATCTGGGAGTGCTGCCAATATGACCCAGTAATTACACAAACAAAGAGGTATCAGCGCACATCCATTTTCAAAAGCACAACATATTTTTTACTGCTGCAAAAAATTGCCTGCATATACATCAAGAGACAACTATCTTTTTTTAAATAATATTGGGAACTTAGTCACACAATATGGCCATATTTTGCTTAGCCAGTCACCGCTTACAAGGTGCCCCAATTCGACTGGTCCTACTCTAAATCCTTTTGCCACAGAGGGCTGAAACATTCCTGCTTTTACTCTTCATAATAGAATGAGACTCCCTGGCTTTTTATTCACAACTCTTTAACACTGTAATGAGCACACCTGAACTTGGGTGGGGTGCTTAAACCAATGGGAGATGGTCAGTCTCCCTGGTAATTTTAAATACAAATACAAAATTTGGTTTTTTAGCACACCTTACAAAAAGTTTAAATCAACATCTGGGAGTGCTGCCAATATGACCCAGTAATTACACAAACAAAGAGGTATCAGCGCACATCCATTTTCAAAAGCACAACATATTTTTTACTGCTGCAAAAAAATTGCCTGCATATACATCAAGAGACAACTATCTTTTTTTAAATAATATTGGGAACTTAGTCACACAATATGGCCATATTTTGCTTAGCCAGTCACCGCTTACAAGGTGCCCCAATTCGACTGGTCCTACTCTAAATCCTTTTGCCACAGAGGGCTGAAACATTCCTGCTTTTACTCTTCATAATAGAATGAGACTCCCTGGCTTTTTATTCACAACTCTTTAACACTGTAATGAGCACACC
The DNA here is from genome assembly GCF_027579735.1 of Bombina bombina. Lineage (NCBI taxonomy): Eukaryota > Metazoa > Chordata > Amphibia > Anura > Bombinatoridae > Bombina > Bombina bombina. The sequence goes on along the minus strand of NC_069501.1, from coordinate 1,149,077,912 downwards.
TGAACTTGGGTGGGGTGCTTAAACCAATGGGAGATGGTCAGTCTCCCTGGTAATTTTAAATACAAATACAAAATTTGGTTTTTTAGCACACCTTACAAAAAGTTTAAATCAACATCTGGGAGTGCTGCCAATATGACCCAGTAATTACACAAACAAAGAGGTATCAGCGCACATCCATTTTCAAAAGCACAACATATTTTTTACTGCTGCAAAAAATTGCCTGCATATACATCAAGAGACAACTATCTTTTTTTAAATAATATTGGGAACTTAGTCACACAATATGGCCATATTTTGCTTAGCCAGTCACCGCTTACAAGGTGCCCCAATTCGACTGGTCCTACTCTAAATCCTTTTGCCACAGAGGGCTGAAACATTCCTGCTTTTACTCTTCATAATAGAATGAGACTCCCTGGCTTTTTATTCACAACTCTTTAACACTGTAATGAGCACACCTGAACTTGGGTGGGGTGCTTAAACCAATGGGAGATGGTCAGTCCTCCTGGTAATTTTAAATACAAATACAAAATTTGGTTTTTTAGCACACCTTACAAAAAGTTTAAATCAACATCTGGGAGTGCTGCCAATATGACCCAGTAATTACACAAACAAAGAGGTATCAGCGCACATCCATTTTCAAAAGCACAACATATTTTTTACTGCTGCAAAAAATTGCCTGCATATACATCAAGAGACAACTATCTTTTTTTAAATAATATTGGGAACTTAGTCACACAATATGGCCATATTTTGCTTAGCCAGTCACCGCTTACAAGGTGCCCCAATTCGACTGGTCCTACTCTAAATCCTTTTGCCACAGAGGGCTGAAACATTCCTGCTTTTACTCTTCATAATAGAATGAGACTCCCTGGCTTTTTATTCACAACTCTTTAACACTGTAATGAGCACACCTGAACTTGGGTGGGGTGCTTAAACCAATGGGAGATGGTCAGTCTCCCTGGTAATTTTAAATACAAATACAAAATTTGGTTTTTTAGCACACCTTACAAAAAGTTTAAATCAACATCTGGGAGTGCTGCCAATATGACCCAGTAATTACACAAACAAAGAGGTATCAGCGCACATCCATTTTCAAAAGCACAACATATTTTTTACTGCTGCAAAAAATTGCCTGCATATACATCAAGAGACAACTATCTTTTTTTAAATAATATTGGGAACTTAGTCACACAATATGGCCATATTTTGCTTAGCCAGTCACCGCTTACAAGGTGCCCCAATTCGACTGGTCCTACTCTAAATCCTTTTGCCACAGAGGGCTGAAACATTCCTGCTTTTACTCTTCATAATAGAATGAGACTCCCTGGCTTTTTATTCACAACTCTTTAACACTGTAATGAGCACACCTGAACTTGGGTGGGGTGCTTAAACCAATGGGAGATGGTCAGTCTCCCTGGTAATTATAAATACAAATACAAAATTTGGTTTTCTAGCACACCTTACAAAAAGTTTAAATCAACATCTGGGAGTGCTGCCAATATGACCCAGTAATTACACAAACAAAGAGGTATCAGCACACATCCATTTTCAAAAGCACAACATATTTTTTACTGCTGCAAAAAATTGCCTGCAGATACATCAAATTTTGTATTTGTATTTAAAATTACCAGGGAGACTGACCATCTCCCATTGGTTTAAGCACCCCACCCAAGTTCAGGTGTGCTCATTACAGTGTTAAAGAGTTGTGAATAAAAAGCCAGGGAGTCTCATTCTATTATGAAGAGTAAAAGCAGGAATGTTTCAGCCCTCTGTGGCAAAAGGATTTAGAGTAGGACCAGTCGAATTGGGGCACCTTGTAAGCGGTGACTGGCTAAGCAAAATATGGCCATATTGTGTGACTAAGTTCCCAATATTATTTAAAAAAAGATAGTTGTCTCTTGATGTATATGCAGGCAATTTTTTGCAGCAGTAAATAATATGTTGTGCTTTTGAAAATGGATGTGCGCTGATACCTCTTTGTTTGTGTAATTACTGGGTCATATTGGCAGCACTCCCAGATGTTGATTTAAACTTTTTGTAAGGTGTGCTAAAAAACCAAATTTTGTATTTGTATTTAAAATTACCAGGGAGACTGACCATCTCCCATTGGTTTAAGCACCCCACCCAAGTTCAGGTGTGCTCATTACAGTGTTAAAGAGTTGTGAATAAAAAGCCAGGGAGTCTCATTCTATTATGAAGAGTAAAAGCAGGAATGTTTCAGCCCTCTGTGGCAAAAGGATTTAGAGTAGGACCAGTCGAATTGGGGCACCTTGTAAGCGGTGACTGGCTAAGCAAAATATGGCCATATTGTGTGACTAAGTTCCCAATATTATTTAAAAAAAGATAGTTGTCTCTTGATGTATATGCAGGCAATTTTTTGCAGCAGTAAAAAATATGTTGTGCTTTTGAAAATGGATGTGCGCTGATACCTCTTTGTTTGTGTAATTACTGGGTCATATTGGCAGCACTCCCAGATGTTGATTTAAACTTTTTGTAAGGTGTGCTAAAAAACCAAATTTTGTATTTGTATTTAAAATTACCAGGGAGACTGACCATCTCCCATTGGTTTAAGCACCCCACCCAAGTTCAGGTGTGCTCATTACAGTGTTAAAGAGTTGTGAATAAAAAGCCAGGGAGTCTCATTCTATTATGAAGAGTAAAAGCAGGAATGTTTCAGCCCTCTGTGGCAAAAGGATTTAGAGTAGGACCAGTCGAATTGGGGCACCTTGTAAGCGGTGACTGGCTAAGCAAAATATGGCCATATTGTGTGACTAAGTTCCCAATATTATTTAAAAAAAGATAGTTGTCACTTGATGTATATGCAGGCAATTTTTTGCAGCAGTAAAAAATATGTTGTGCTTTTGAAAATGGATGTGCGCTGATACCTCTTTGTTTGTGTAATTACTGGGTCATATTGGCAGCACTCCCAGATGTTGATTTAAACTTTTTGTAAGGTGTGCTAAAAAAACAAATTTTGTATTTGAATTTAAAATTACCAGGGAGACTGACCATCTCCCATTGGTTTAAGCACCCCACCCAAGTTCAGGTGTGCTCATTACAGTGTTAAAGAGTTGTGAATAAAAAGCCAGGGAGTCTCATTCTATTATGAAGAGTAAAAGCAGGAATGTTTCATCCCTCTGTGGCAAAAGGATTTAGAGTAGGACCAGTCGAATTGGGGCACCTTGTAAGCGGTGACTGGCTAAGCAAAATATGGCCATATTGTGTGACTAAGTTCCCAATATTATTTAAAAAAAGATAGTTGTCTCTTGATGTATATGCAGGCATTTTTTTGCAGCAGTAAAAAATATGTTGTGCTTTTGAAAATGGATGTGCGCTGATACCTCTTTGTTTGTATATATATATATATATATATATATATATATATACATACTGTATATATATATATATATATATATATACATGTACAAACATACACCTATACACATATTTGGCCATCAGTGTATATACGAGCGTAACACTATATTTCAATGTATTTATGTTGTGTTTGGTGCACATTTTTTCTCCCTTACACTTTACGCTAGGTCTTCAATCACTGTAACCTGACAAGCGCAAAATCTGTTTGTAATCAAGCACGCCCGTTTACTTTTAACTTATAATAAGCGAGCAAGTTAGTGTGGTCCTGATATTGCTTATCATCACCCGCTCTAAGTTTGACGCACCATGTGTAATCTAGCCCTTAATAAGCTAAAATATAAAATATATAAATATTTATGGCATGTGATTTGTTTCCCTGTCTCTGCTTATTATAATACATGTATAATTTTACTTTGTAATTAGACATTGTTAATGTTCTCATTTATTTGTAATGATATATTTTATAATACAATACCTGCAGCCCTGGTTTGCCTTTCTTTCTTTCTCTCTCTCTCTTTCTTTCCCTCTTTCTTTTTCTTCATCCGCATGGAATAATATTTATTATGGTCATTAAGGTACCAGACTTAAGATAGTTCATGCTTTCTTTGTCCTTGAGTGTGTCTTTATATCTTTTCTTATTTATTATTGAATATTGATAGAGCAATATAGATTCAATAGAAATATGTTTATAGCTTTTGGCTCCTTACCCACAAAGCAAGCCAGCTTCCTACTAGCTCAACACATTGAGCACTTTGAATGCCAAAATTATATTGCACTTTCTGTTCTTGCCATAATATCAATTAAATATTATATGAATGTTTTCTATTTATAAATCTGAAGGGCTAACCATTTACTGTATTAAAGAAACCACAACAAAACAGTGATGAGTGAAGGTTTACTATTAGCAATATTGTCTTTATAAAGACATCTTCATGATAAAGCACTCGTTTAGCATGTACTGAATAGCACACTGTCTTAGCATTAAAGGGACATATAAGTCAAATTTAAACATTTATGATTCAGATCTAATTTTTTTTTAAAAAAATCCAATTTACCTGTTGTCAAATTTACCTTTTTCTCATGGTATCTGTCGCTGAATTCAGGATTGTCCATGTGTATTGAGTATTCTATGGCAGCAATGTTTCCGACAAGTTGATCACAAACTATTGTTTGATAATTAATGGCATCAATCCCCTTTAAGGCTAGATTACAAGCTGAGCGCAATTTTGCATTTGCGTTCAACTGCTAGACGTAGGTTTTTGTGATTGGCGGTTCATGCTCGTAGTTAAAAGTAAAAAGTTTGCACTTGAGCGCATGCATACTCTTAATAAAAGGTAGATTATGCGAGGTAGCAGAAACTAACTAGATTATGCGAGGTTGCAAAAAACTAACACCCAACAAGTCGCACAAACCTGATCACGGTTAAAGAAGCTTGTATAGCATAATGTACATTCTAATGTTCTGAACACCGCAGAATATGTTCTATATTTTGTTAAATATATATTCCTATATATATCTGATGGAATTTAGGTTAAATATATATTTATGCATATATATATTTATATATATAGGTATATATACAGATGCATATAGGAATATCTATTTAGCAGTACATAGAACATATTCCCTTATGTGAAGAATATTGAAATGTACAATATATACAGTAAACACACACTAAAAATACTTTATTAAATATGTATATTGCATAAATAGGATTTTTCATGTTTTTAGCTACTTGACTGCAAAGGGCTCCAATGAACTTATATACACAGTATGTCTGTAAATACATATATACACATATATACATTTAAGGTGATAATTATTTGGCTTCCATACATGTGTACCAATGCATGCAATGCCATCCCCTTGCTACCAAACCCTGGTATCAATGCAAGGCAACATCTTTTTCTCTTAATAGCATCTTTGGGCATTATTAAAGGGCTAGTACTTTAACTCAGTCTCAGGGAATTAATGCAGAGCTACCCCAAATAACGGCAGGACTAAACCTCACAAGCCATAAACTTAGCCTGTAAGTGAGGATAAAATTAGCTAGTAAAATTGACTCTGTGTGGGATATGTACAGTATATGACACTTTATGTGGATTGGTTTTAGCACAATTGATTAAGAATTATTTGGCTTTGTAATTACACCAAACAGGACTATAAACTAAGGTTGCAGCAGAGGTCCTTGCTGTCCTATTTTTATAGTAAAGGCTCCACTTAAAGGGACATACAACACCTTGAGATTGTAATAGAAAATGTTAAGTTGTGTGTCAATATCTGTGCACCAATAGGGCATCTGGGAAGGTAAGACCATGCACTCTATTTTTTTTCCATTTGTTTTGAATGAGTATAAATAGTGGAGCTGTATTTGCCTATATAACAAGAATGTAATTGGTTTCTTACCTGTATGCATGTGTTGTAAAGAATTCTAATCGTCATTGTGTAACCTGCTAATTTAATCGTAAATTTAAGCTACCTCTATTGGGTTCATATATGGACTTCTTGGGTGTATCATAGCCAGTGCTTCACCAGCCTCTGACTTCACTGCATGTCACTGATTATATATATATATATATATATATATATATATATATATATATATATATATATATGTATATGTATATATATATATATGTATATGTATATATGTATGTATATATATATATATATATATATACATACACATACATATTTAGACATGTGTATGTATGCATCTCTATGTTAAATGCCTTTACATTCCTTTTTTTTCTAACACTAGAGACCTCATATCTTTGAGCTCTTATAACTTTTTAATGCTATTGTATTTTGCAATAATTTTTATCAGACAGTGTTAATATAAGTGTAACTGTACTGTTATATTTATGATATGTTTTGTGCAAAAAACATGGTAATCATTCTAGTGTAAATCGCATTTGCGCTTGTGCAAGTAATACAAGTGGTATTTAACTTGTGTGCAAACGGGCACAAATGCTTGATATTGCTTGTGTGCCACTTGTAATCCAGCCTTCTATTGTTTATCAACACCATTATGGGTTTGGTGAAAAATATCATGTGTCAGTCCTGTTTTACTGATCACAGAAAATTAGTAGGTCTAAAATATCTAACTAGAAAGTACTGTATTAGATACATTTTAACAATTTTCAACAATTTTTAACACTGTATGCATGATCCTAACCCTGTCCAAACTCACTCAGTGAGGCAAAAAAAAGAAAAACACCAACCCTAAACTAGTTACAACAACAATCATCCTACTGTATATAGTATTTCACAAAATATCATCTATGTGTACACACCCACCTCTCTCATTTATTTTGATATCTCAATGTTTTTATTCGTTTAGAGAAAAATGGATTTATGAGCCCTAATACCAACAAGACAACAAAATGAGGCTAGAGATTATCATTATTACTATGTCAATCACTTGACATTTATAGTGACATGAAACTGGCTTGTACTAGAGGTTTGCATGGACAAAAAAATTGGTTTGGCCAACTCTTTTGTAAAGAATATTAAAAAAAAACTACTTGGTTTTAAACTAAAAGAATACTGAATGTTCGTGGAAAATTTACATGGAATCTGTTTTTATAAAAGCCCAGGCGAAATGCGCGTCAGATGTTCACCTGTGTGTCTCTGGAACAGTATATTAATTGTGGTTTATATAGTGATACTAGCCTCTCTTTCTGAGTTGTATATGCAGTGGATAATGCCCCTACCTTTTTGATATAACTGTGAAGTTTTTCAGTGTCAGAATATAGTGATAAGCCCACTACTGATTACATCCCATGGCAGTGATTCAAGTAATCATAGTCTGTACTTTGCAGGGAACTTTTCCATTCACTGGATAATTCATAGTGGGCATTCTTATCCTACTATATGTTTTCAAACTGCATACTTATGACTGCTAGTTACCATTTAATTTAATTTAATATTGGCAATTTAGCTACCCTTCGTATCCTCCTCCAGGGTTACAGACAGTGATACTTGGAAACATGTTGTTTCTTTTTAACTGTTTTTATTCTTACGGCTAGATTTAGAGTTCTGCTGCCAAAGGGGTGCATTAGCTACGCATGCTTTTTTCCCCCGCACCTTTTAAATACCGCTGGTATTTAGAATTCACAGAAGGGCTGCGTTAGGCTCCAAAAAGGGAGCGTAGAGCATATTTACCGCCACTGCAACTCTAGATACCAGCGTTGCTTACGGACACGGCCAGCTTAAAAAACGTGCTCGTGCACGATTCCCCCATAGAAAACAATGGGGCCGTTTGAGCTGAAAAAAAACCTAACATCTGCAAAAAAGCAGCCATCAGCTCCTAACGCAGCCCCATTGTTTTCTATGGGGAAACACTTCCTACGTCTGCACCTAACACTCTAACATGTACCCCGAGTCTAAACAGCCCTAACCTTACACTTATTAACCCCTAATCTGCCGCCCCCGCTATCGCTGACCCCTGCATTTTATTATTAACCCCTAATCTGCCGCTCCATACACCACCGCAAGCTACATTATAGCTATGTACCCCTAATCTGCTGCCCCTAACACCGCCGACCCCTATATTATATTTATTAACCCCTAATCTGCCACCCCCAACGTCGCCGCCACCTACCTACACTTATTGACCCCTAATCTGCCGACTGCACCGCTACTATAATAAATGTATTAACCCCTAATCCGCCTCCCTCCCGCCTCAAAAACCCTATAATAACTAGTATTAACCCCTAATCTGCCCTCCCTAACATCGCCGACACCTAACTGCAATTATTAAACCCTATTATGCCGACCTGATCTAGCCGCTACTCTAATAAATGGATTAACCCCTAAAGCTAATTCTAACCCTAACACTAACACCCCCCTAAGTTAAATATAATTTAAATCTAACGAAATAAATTATTTCTTATTAAATAAATTAATCCTATTTAAAGCTAAATACTTACCTGTAAAATAAACCCTAATATAGCTACAATATAAATTATAATTATATTGTAGCTATTTTAGTATTAATATTTATTTTACAGGTATTTTGTATTTATTTTAACCAGGTACAATAGCTATTAAATATTTAATAACTATTTAATAGTTACCTAGTTAAAATAATTACAAAATTACCTGTGAAATAAATCCTAACCTAAGTTACAATTAAACCTAACACTACACTATCAATAAATAAATTAAATAAAATACCTACAATTACCTACAATTAAACCTAACACTACACTATCAATAAATTAATTAAATACAATACCTACAAATAAATACATTTAAATAAACTAACTAAAGTACAAAAAATAAAAAAGAACTAAGTTACAAAAAATAAAAAAATATTTACAAACATTAGAAAAATATTACAACAATTTTTAACTAATTACACCTACTCTAAGCCCCCTAATAAAATAACAAAGCCCCCCAAAATAAAAAAATGCCCTACCCTATTCTAAATTTAAAAAGTTCAAAGCTCTTTTACCTTACCAGCCCTTAAAAGGGCCCTTTGTGGGGCATGCCCCAAAGAATTCAGCTCTTTTGCCTGTAAAAGAAAAATACAACCCCCCCCAACATTAAAACCCACCACCCACATACCCATAATCTAACCCAAACCCCCATTAAATAAACCTAACACTACCCCCCTGAAGATCATCCTACCTTGTCTTCACCACACCGGGTATCACACCGATCCGTCCTGGCTCCGAAGTCTTCATCCAAGCCCAAGCAGGGGCTGGCGATCCATAATCCGGCTGAAGTCTTCTATCAAGCGTCGGCTGAAGAGGTCCAGAAGAGGCTCCAAAGTCTTCATCCTATCCGGGAAGAAGAGGAGATCCGGACCGGCAACCATCTTGATCCAAGCGGCATCTTCTATCTTCATCCGATGAACGGCTCCATCCTGAAGACCTCCAGCGCGGATCTATCCTCTTCTTCCGACGTCCAACTGAAGAATGAAGGTTCCTTTAAGGGACGTCATCCAAGATGGCATCCCTCGAATTCTGATTGGCTGATAGGATTCTATCAGCCAATCGGAATTAAGGTAGGAAAATTCTGATTGGCTGATGGAATCAGCCAATCAGATTCAAGTTCAATCCGATTGGCTGATTGGCTCAGCCAATCAGATTGAGCTTGCATTCTATTGGCTGTTCCGATCAGCCAATAGAATGCGAGCTCAATCTATTTGGCTGATCCAATCAGCCAATCGGATTGAACTTGAATCTGATTGGCTGATTCCATCAGCCAATCAGAATTTTCCTACCTTAATTCCGATTGGCTGATAGAATCCTATCAGCCAATCGGAATTCGAGGGACGCCATCTTGGATGACGTCCCTTAAAGGAACCTTCATTCTTCAGTTGGATGTCAGAAGAAGAGGATAGATCCGCGCTGGAGGTCTTCAGGATGGAGCCGTTCATCGGATGAAGATAGAAGATGCCGCTTGGATCAAGATGGTTGCCGGTCCGGATCTCCTCTTCTTCCCGGATAGGATGAAGACTTTGGAGCCTCTTCTGGACCTCTTCAGCCGACTCTTGATAGAAGACTTCAGCCGGATTATGGATCGCCAGCCCCTGCTTGGGCTTGGATGAAGACTTCGGAGCCAGGACGGATCGGTGTGATACCCGGTGTGGTGAAGACAAGGTAGGATGATCTTCAGGGGGGTAGTGTTAGGTTTATTTAAGGGGGGTTTGGGTTAGATTAGGGGTATGTGGGTGGTGGGTTTTAATGTTGGTGGGGGTTCTATTTTTCTTTTACAGGCAAAAGAGCTGAATTCTTTGGGGCATGCCCCACAAAGGGCCCTTTTAAGGGCTGGTAAGGTAAAAGAGCTTTGAACTTTTTTAATTTAGAATAGGGTAGGGCATTTTTTTATTTTGGGGGGCTTTGTTATTTTATTAGAGGGCTTAGAGTAAGTGTAATTAGTTTAAAATTGTTGTAATATTTTTCTAATGTTTGTCGTTCATCGGATGAAGATAGAAGATGCCGCTTGGATCAAGATGGTTGCCGGTCCGGATCTCCTCTTCTTCCCGGATAGGATGAAGACTTTGGAGCCTCTTCTGGACCTCTTCAGCCGACTCTTGATAGAAGACTTCAGCCAGATTATGGATCGCCAGCCCCTGCTTGGGCTTGGATGAAGACTTCGGAGCCAGGACGGATCGTGTGATACCCGGTGTGGTGAAGACAAGGTAGGATGATCTTCAGGGGGGTAGTGTTAGATTTATTTAAGGGGGGTTTGGGTTAGATTAGGGGTATGTGGGTGGTGGGTTTTAATGTTGGGGGGGTTCTATTTTTCTTTTACAGGCAAAAGAGCTGAATTCTTTGGGGCATGCCCCACAAAGGGCCCTTTTAAGGGCTGGTAAGGTAAAAGAGCTTTGAACTTTTTTAATTTAGAATAGGGTAGGGCATTTTTTTATTTTGGGGGGGCTTTGTTATTTTATTAGAGGGCTTAGAGTAAGTGTAATTAGTTTAAAATTGTTGTAATATTTTTCTAATGTTTGTAAATATTTTTTTATTTTTTGTAACTTAGTTCTTTTTTATTTTTTGTACTTTAGTTAGTTTATTTAAATGTATTTATTTGTAGGTATTGTATTTAATTAATTTATTGATAGTGTAGTGTTAGGTTTAATTGTAGGTAATTGTAGGTATTTTATTTTATTTATTTATTGATAGTGTAGTGTTAGGTTTAATTGTAACTTAGGTTAGGATTTATTTTACAGGTAATTTTGTAATTATTTTAACTATTTTAGCTATTAAATAGTTATTAACTATTTAATAGCTATTGTACCTGGTTAAAATAATTACAAAGTTATCTGTAAAATAAATATAAATCCAAAAATAGCTACATATATATATAAAAAAATTATAAATATAATTAAAATTTATATTGTAGCTATATTAGGGTTTATTTTACAGGTAAGTATTTAGCTTTAAATAGGAATAATTTATTTAATAATAGTTAATTTATTTCGTTAGATTTAAATTATATTTAAGTTAGGGGGGTGTTAGGGTTAGGGTTAGAATTAGCTTTAGGTGTTAAAAAATGTATTATAGTAGCAGTGAGCTCCAGTCGGCAGATTAGGGGTTAATGCTTGAAGTTAGGTGTCGGCGATGTTAGGGAGGGCAGATTAGGGGTTAATACTATTTATTATAGGGTTATTGAGGCGGGAGTGAGGCGGATTAGGGGTTAATAACTTTATTATAATAGCGGCGCTGTCCGGTTGGCAGATTAGGGGTTATTAAGTGTAGGCAGGTGGAGGCAACGTTGAGGGGGGCAGATTAGGGGTTAATAAATATAATATAGGGGTCGGCGGTGTTAGGGGCAGCAGATTAGGGGTTCATAGGGATAACGTAGGTGGCAGCGGCGTGCGGTTGGCAGATTAGGGGTTAAAAAATTTTAATAGAGTGGCGGCGATGTGGGGGGACCTCGGTTTAGGGGTACATAGGTAGTTTATGGGTGTTAGTGTACTTTAGAGCACAGTAGTTAAGAGCTTTATGAACCGGCGTTAGCCCAGAAAGCTCTTAACTACTGACTTTTTTTTGCTGCTCGAGTTTTGTCGTTAGATTTCTAACGCTCACTTCAGCCAAGACTCTAAATACCGGCGTTAGAAAGATCCCATTGAAAAGATAGGATACGCAAATGACGTAGGGGGATCTGCGGTATGGAAAAGTCGCGGCTGCAAAGTGAGCGTTAGACCCTTTCCTGACTGACTTCAAATACCAGAGGGTGGTAAAAACCAGCGTTAGGAGCCTCTAATGCTGGTTTTCACGGCTACCGCCCAACTCTAAATCTAGCCGTTAGTATCTTGTTGGTACTATTTTATTCTATCAGAGTTAAATAAAAGTTAAGTTTTACGTGCGGCCCCTCTTCACGTCCTCAGTCATTTCAAGTGAGTGCCTCTGGGGATATTCCTTTTTCACTTTTCAATTATACTAAATATTTCTTTGCTACAGGTGAAAACGTTCATTTGTCGTGGGAAGCACTTACCTTAAGCGAGCTGGAGAGTTGCGCTAATCCCAACCATTCTTCACAGATCCCAGGGACGCGATAATAGGAGGTTTAGCACATTCTAATCCCACTTTTAACATGGCCTGTGGCTCTGTAAAGTGTCAGGCAATTTAAAGGAAATGAATGCTGATGAATTTTATCAGTATTTTATTTGTTTTATTTAAATTTCGTTGTGAAGTTGTACGGATATTACATTTGTCAGAAGTAAATAAATATCCGTGTTTCGATAATGAATATGAATTCTTATAAAATGAATGCATATGCCTAACTGGTACCTAACTCTTTCACATGAGGGGTTTTGTGGTATATTTCTATAGTGAGGGAGATAATAAAGGTTTCTTAACAATTGCTAACACCCAAGATAGAACCAGTACTGTGAAATATTTGCCATTGTTTTGACAATTAGTTAGCAGCTGGATGGATGAACCATTTGAAAGTTGAGAATTGCTACTTTGAAATAATAGATCTCTGTGTTTCAATGTATTGTTGAGGGAAACATAGCTACAACTACAAGTTAAGATACTACTTCCGCTTCCTAACCTCTCTACCACGTTAGTGGTAGCGGATTAATATCGCCCAGGAATTATTAGACTGGGGTGATTTCTAATCTGTCCTCTTGGGTGCAGGGGTGGAATTGCAAGAGAGTTCTGCAATTATAACTTCCAAAAATGGATGCTGAGTCAACCGCATCAAATGCAGGCTGGTTCCTTGCTTGGGAACCTTGTCCATCTGCACCTTATTAATAGATAGATTACAAATGGAGTGCTATTATTGCTGCCACTCACTCTTTAAATTTGATAGAACTTAGCTTTTTGCACGTGTCAGGTAGCGTGCGTATTACAAGTTGAAAGTAAAATGTTTTCGCATGAGCGCTAACCTGACACGTGCAAAAAAGCCAAACTTTGAATATTGCGACCATGTTAATCTATTACATACACTTCAATGGAGTGTGAAAAGTTGAAAAAAAACACCCTTACTTGCTTGCTAACCCAATCACATTTAAAGTAATTGTAAAGTTTAATGAATAAGTGCCCGATATCTAAAAATACTCTTAAAAACAGGGGCACTTTAATTAATTAAACTTTACAATGAAGCTTCTTTTTAAAAATACTTACCTTTGCTTTATGGAAAGCAGACTGGTGATCTTCCGCCCCCATCTCCTGCTGTAGTTAGCATATCGAAGACGAATCCGGCTTCCTCCAATCGCTGCATGCCCCCTTTGGCATTCAGCTCGTGGGGTACGCAAAGATTGGAGGAATACAGATTCATCATCAATATGTTAACTACAGCAGGAGATACAGGTGGAGGATTTACTAAGGATTTACACACACACACATACACACACACACATATATATATATATATATATATATATACAGTGCCCTCCACTAATATTGGCACCCATAGTAAATATGAGCAAAGAAGTCTGTGAAAAATTGTCTTTATTTTTTTATCCTTTTTAATTTTTTGTTCACAATTAAACTCTGCTCTCATGGATATCAAACAATTGCAAACACAACAAAGGTTTATAAAAAAAAAAAAGATTTGTTAAATATAAGTGTGGCACAATTATTGGCACCCTTTTAGTCAATACTTTGTGCTACCTCCCTTTGCCAAAATAACAGCTCTGAGACTTTTACTATAATGACTGATGAGGTTAGAGAATGCATGGCATGGCAAGGAATCTGAGACCATTCCTTCATATAGAATTTCTCCAGATCCTTCCAATTTCGAGGTCAACGCTAGTAGACTCTCCTCTTCAGTTTACCCCACAGGTTTTCTTTGGGGTTTAGGTCAGGGGACTGGGATGGCCATGGCAGGACCTTGATTTTGTGTTCAGTAAACCATTTGTGTGTTGATTTTGATGTATGTTTTGGATCATGAGGTACTTTTCCATATGGCTACCTCTCAGTGTGTGCCAAACCATTGGTGTTTATTGCCAAAAAGCTATATTTTGGTTTCATCTGATCATAAAACACAATAACATTGGAAGTTCGAGTAGTGTCTGGCAAACTGAAGACGCTTGAGTTTATTTTTGAATGAGAGTAAAGGCTTTTTTCTTGAAACCGTTCCAAACAACTTGATGTGGTGATGTAGGTAACTTCTGCAATTCTCCACCTGTAATCCTTTGAGATATTTTGGCCACTCGAACCATCCTCTTCACAGTGTGTTGAAACAATATAGACACATGTCCTCTTCCAGGTTGATTCATAACATTTCCAGTTGACTGGAACTTCTTAATTATTGCCCTGATGGTGGAAATGGGCATTTTCATGGCTTTTGTTATTTTCGTATAGCCACTTCCCATTTTGTGAAGCTCAAAACCTTTTGCCACACATCATAGCTATATTCCTTGGTCTTACCTTATTGTGATGAACGACTAATTGAATTTGGCTTATGTATTACCTCATATTTATACCCATGTGAAACAGGAAGTCATGGTTGAACAATTTCTTGTTCCTAGTCACCCATCTTTAATAAAAATGTTAAAATATCAATGGGAATATACTTCAAACACATATACAACCCTAATTCCAAAAAAGTTGGCACAGTATGCAAAATACAAAAAAAAAAGACATTTGAAAATTCAATTCACCCTGTACTATATTAAAAACACACTATTAACATATTATTTGATGTTTTACTTTGTGAATTTAAAATATTTTTGAAAATATACACTCATTTTGAATATTATGACTACAAAATGTTCCCAAAAGTTGGGACAGGGGCAATTTAGGACTAACAGCGATGTGACAAGTTGAAATAAGAAGTTGATGTGAAACAGGTGAAGCAATAATTTAATCATACGCCTAGATTTAGAGTTCTGCGTTAGCCGTCAAAACCAGCGTTAGGGGATCCTAACACTGGTTTTGGCCTATCGCTGGTATTTAGAGTCTTGTAGGTAAGGGTCTAACGCTCACTTTCCAGCCGCAACTTTTCCATACCGCAGATCCCCTTACGTCAATTGCGCATCCTATCTTTTCAATGGGATCTTTCTAACGCCGGTATTTAGATAAATGTATTAACCCCTAAAGCTAAGTCTAACCCTAACACCCCCCTAAGTTAAATATAATTTAAATCTAACGAAATAAAATAAATCTTATTAAATAAATTATTCCTATTTAAAGCTAAATACTTACCTGTAAAATAAACCCTAATATAGCTGCAATATAAATAATAATTATATTGTGGCTATTTTAGGATTAATATTTATTTTACAGACAACTTTGTATTTATTTTAACCAGGTACAATAGCTATTAAATAGTTAATAACTATTTAATAGTTACCTAATTAAAATAATTACAAAATTACCTGTAAAATAAATCCTAACCTAAGTTACAATTAAACCTAACACTACACTATCAATAAATTAATGAAATAAACTACCTACAATTATCTACAATTAAATCAAGTAAACTAAATTACAAAAAAACAAACACTAAATTACAAAAACAAACGAACACTAAATTACAAAAAATAAAAAAAGATTACAAGAATTTTAAACTAATTACACCTACTCTAAGCCCCCTAAAAAAATAACAAAGCCCCCCAAAATAAAAAAATGCCTTACCCTATTCTAAAATAAATATTTTACAGCTCTTTTACCTTACCAGCCCTTAAAAGGGCCTTTTGCGGGGCATGCCCCAAAGAATTCTGCTCTTTTGCCTGTAAAAAAACATACAATACCCCCCCAACATTACAACCCACCACCCACATACCCCTAATCTAACCCAAACCCCCTTAAAAAACCTAACACTAAGCCCCTAAAGATCTTCCTACCTTTTCTTCACCACGCCGGGTATCACCGATCCGTCCAGAAGAGGGTCAGAAGTCTTCATCCTATCCGGCAAGAAGAGGTCCAGAAAAGGCTCTGAAGTCTTCATCCTATCTGGCAAGAAGAGGAGATCCGGACTGGCAAACATCTTCATCCAAGCGGCATCTTCTATCTTCTTCCATCCGGCGCGGAGCGGGACCATCTTGAAGCAGCCGACGCGGATCCATCCTCTTCTAATGACGTCCTAAATCCGAATGAAGGTTCCTTTAAATGACGTCATCCAAGATGGCGTCCCTCGAATTCCGATTGGCTGATAGGATTCTATCAGCCAATCGGAATTAAGGTAGGAAAAATCTGATTGGCTGATTGAATCAGCCAATCAGATTCAAGTTCAATCGGATTGGCTGATCCAATCAGCCAATCAGATTGAGCTTGCATTCTATTGGCTGTTCCGATCAGCCAATAGAATGCGAGGTAAGTATTTAGCTTTAAATAGGATTAATTTATTTAATAAGAATTATTTTATTTTGTTAGAATAAAATTATATTTAACTTAGGGGGGTGTTAGGGTTAGGGTTAGACTTAGCTTTAGGGGTTAATACATTTATTAGAGTAGCGGTGAGGTCCGGTCGGCAGATTAGGGGTTAATAATTGTAGGTAGGTGGCGGCGACATTGGGGGCGGCATATTAGGGGTTAATAAATATAATTTAGGGGTCGGCGGTGTTAGGGGCAGCAGATTAGGGGTACATAGGGATAACGTAGGTTGTGGCGGTGTACGGAGTGGCAGATTAGGGGTTAAAAATAATATGCAGGGGTCAGCGATAGCGGGGCGGCAGATTAGGGGTTAATAAGTGTAAGGTTAGGGGTGTTTAGACTCGGGGTACATGTTAGGGTGTTAGGTGCAGACTTGGGAAGTGTTTCCCCATAGGAAACAATGGGGCTGCGTTAGGAGCTGAATGCTGCTTTTTTGCAGGTGTTAAGTTTTTTTTCAGCTCAAACTGCCCCATTGTTTCCTATGGGGGAATCGTGCACGAGCACATTTTTGAAGCTGGCCACGTCCGTAAGTAACGCTGGTATTGAGAGTTGCAGTGGCGGTAAATATGCCTGTACGCTCCCTTTTTGGAGCCTAACGCAGCCCTTCTGAGAACTCTAAATACCAGCGTTGTTTAAAAGGTGCGGGGGGAAAAAACCATGCGTAGCTAACGCACCCCTTCTAGCGCAAAACTCTAAATCTAGGCGATAGTATTTAAAGTGAAAGTAAATCCTAGCATTTTACAAATGCTAGGATTTACTATTTAAATAAATAAAGGGCAATTTAATTCATGAAGTATAAGATACTTCATGTTGAAAGCTCCTTTAGTTGATTCAACCGATCGCCACTCTTAGCTCCTACAGCAGCGCATGGCTAAAAAAAGTTTTGGCTAAGAGGTGACGTTTTCACCTCTTAGCCAATAGCCGTGCGGTAAATCCGGCTCCCATGGTCGCCAAGCCGGATTTACCGCACGGCTATTGGCTAAGAGGTGAAAATGTCACCTCTTAGCCAAAAATTTTTTTTGCCGTGGGCTGCTGTAGGGGCTAAGAGTGGGATCAATTGAATCAAATAAAGGAGCTTTCTACATGAAGTATCGTATACTTCATGAATGAAAGTCCCCTTTATTTGTTTCAATAGTAAATCCTAGCGTTTGTAAAACGCTAGGATTTACTTTCACTTTAAGGAGCCTCCAAAAAAGGCCTAGTCCTTCAAGAGCAAGGATGGGTCAAGGCTTGCTAATCTGCTAACAGATGCATCAGCGAATAATCCAACACTTTGAGAACAACATTCCTCAAAGACAATTTGGTAGGATTTTGGGAATTTCACCTTCTACAGTGCACAATATAATAAAAACATTCAAGGAATCCGGATAAATCTCGGGGCGTAGAGGGCAAGGCAGAAAACCACTTCTGAATGCGCGTGATCTCCAATCCCTTAGACATCAGGTCCAAAAGCCAGCGTCTGTCATGATATGGGGGCGTCAGCAAATCCAAAGGAAAGCCACAGCACCTTAAATATGCATCATACATCATTTATTGGTGAGACATCACAGCATACAACAACGTTTCGGTCAGCAATTGACCTTAATCATGTTATACAAATGAACACTCCTATTCACCTTTTATACCCTTACATAGGGGAGGGACCAATTACCTGTACGGGTGGTAAAACATTTCTCATATATTCACACAATCTAAGCACCCCCTCTAGTGGACACAGAAGTAGACATCTTCTTGACCCAGTATGACCTGAAAAACATATATCCACAGTTATATATAAAAAAAAAATTTAAATATCATTTTTATTAGGTAGGACAAAATGCACACACAAAACAAGAATACGGGGTAATGTCACATTACAACAGGAAGTGGTTATTCATTACAATGTCATTGGGTAAAATACAGGTTCCATGCTTGACATGTTATTTGCTATAACAAGATAACAGTTGGAAGTTAAATTTCAGTGTATATCAGAAAATAGGCATGACACTGGTGCATAAGTCCTAATCCCAAACTCTACTTTTTTCCTTTTTCTTTGGAATAGTAAAACCTCCGTCAGAGGTAGCCGTTACAGACCTGTCAGGACAGGACCATTGGAATGCTGAGGCCTGGCTGAGAAAAAAAAAAAGGGGGGGGAGAGGATATTGTAGTGGTAGTAAAAGGGGAGGGGGGAGGGGAGGGAGAGAAGGATACAGGTAAGTTACGGAGTTTGACATAATATCCCCTATAGATTTTTAGTTGAGTAAGTGGTCCCAGTCTCTTCTAAGTGTGTCCTCCATGAAGGCAACCGAGTCCCTGAAAGGTCTGAGGATTAGCCTCTGAACTTCCAGCTCGAAAGTGAGTATAAGTCTGCGCCATTTACGTAGGAATCGACCTAATCTATTCTGAACATCGGTTCTCACATCCATCTGTTCTATGAAAATTTGGGATTTTAGCAGATTTTTGAAACCTCTAATAGAGGGGCCTTTATCTGCTATCCAGTGTTGAAGTAAGTGTTTCCTAGCCACTAAAATAATTAGGCTTAGTACCGAGTCTTGTTGTCGGAGCCTCTCATCCCACAACAGAAATATTATAGTCTCAGGAAGTAAGTCAATCTGTATCTGTAACCGCCTTCTCAGCCAGAATTGTATCTTACCCCAGTATTGCCTAATTGGGGGGCATTCCCATATGTAATGGAGAAGCCCGGGGTTATCTAAGGCGCATTTATAACACTTGTTTGGGGAGGATGGAGCCCACTTTGCCAGTGTCCTTGGGGTGAGGTAGGCCCTGTGCAAGAAACGTATTTGAGATTCCCTGTATGAAGCTGACAAAGTCGCTTTCCTGGTTTTTTCCAGGCTGTTCCTTACTTCTATCCAAGAGACCTCCCTCATACCCTCTCTAACCCAACCTGTCTGTATCGAAGACTGATGAGAAGTGGAAAGGTGGTGTAGAAGTGTATGGTAAATTTCTGAAAGTGAGAACCTACCCATGGTGTATAGTGTCTGAGAGAGGCGGAAGGGAGAACCCTCCCAAAAATCTGCACCGTCTCTGATCAGCGCCCCCGTATAGTGACGAACCTGTAAGTAGGCATAGAAATGTGCTCTAGGTATATTGTATTCTCTCTGCAAAGCTCCAAATGTTTTGATTGCTTTTGATAATGGGTCTAACAGGTGTTTAAGTGAAGACAGTCCCTGCGTCTCCCAAATGTGAAAAGGCAGGGTCTCAGAACCTGCCGGAAAGTCTGGATTTCTTCTAATTGGTAAGTAAGGAGAGGCATGGCAAGTTTTACCGAGGTATTTATGTGCCAGTAACCAGGCCTTTAAGGGGTCTTTGTATAGCGTGCTAAAACCCAGGGGTCGCAGGGATCCTGCGTCTGGCACGTGTGGAAGGTAAGACAAAGAGACATTACCCAGCACCGCCTGTTCTAGATTTATACAACAAAAATGTCCAGTGCCAACCTGCCAATCCACCACCAGCCGGATCAGTGCGGCCCAATTGTATAGCCGGAAATCTGGGAGCGCCAGACCTCCATGGAGAAAGGGCAAGCTAAGCTTGTCTCTTGAGATCCTTGATTTTTTCCCCTGCCAGATAAAGGCTCTCGTTGCCGAATTTAAGAGTTTGATATCAGATTTGTTCAAAAGTAAGGGGAGCATGAGCAGTGGATAGAGTAATTGTGGGAGTACCACCATCCTGAGTAGGGCCACCCTTCCCGACAATGAAAGTGGAAGAGATCTCCAACTGTTCATCTGAGCCCTAAGTTTCGCGCAGATGGGGGTCAGATTGTTAGCATATAGTCTGTTGGGGTTGGCCGAAATCCTAATACCCAGATATGTAATATCCTGGGAAGCTACCGAGAAGGGGTACCTCGCCTCTAAGCCCCTAGTGCGGTTCAACCAAAGAATCTCCGATTTTTGCACGTTGACTTTATAGCCGGAGAAGAGGCCAAATTCAGCAAGATTCTGCACAATGTTGGTTATTTATTATATATATATTTTATACAAATTCTTAAAATTCCTTACTTCTACAAAAAACAGTTTCATATCAGAATTTACACAGTAATAATCATATAGTCATTAGATATAGAAAACCACACTATTATAAAAATCTCCTATAAATATTAAATCATATCTCATTTATAAGGTGACATTCCAGTCAATCTCCTTATTCATCCCCAATGGAATCAGGGACTGTAGAGTATACATCCAAAATGTTTCCCTAGATTTAACAATCTTAAAGGACCATGAAACCCAATTTTTTTCTTTCGTGATTTAGAAAGATCATGTCATTTTAAACAACTTTCTAATTTACTTCTATTATCTAATTTGATTCATTCTCTTGATATCACTTGCTGAAAAGCATATCTAGATATGCTCAGTAGCTGCTGATTGGTTGCTGAACATAGAGGCCTTGTGTGATTGGCTCACACATGTGCATTGTTATTTCTTCAACAAAGGATATCTAAAGAATTGAGCAAATTAGATAATAGAAGTAAATTGGAAAGATGTTTAAAATTGCATGCCCTATCTGAATCATGAAAGTTTAATTTTGACTAGACTGTCCCTTTAAGTCTATCACCCCCTATTCTAGGTTTCCTAACAGGTTCTATAATCTGAAATCTGAGTTGTGATATAGAATGACCTGCCTGCAAAAAATGATTGGATACAGGAGCATCCATATTTTTACGTTGAATATTAGATTTATGTTCATTCATTCGGTCTCTGGCTGTACGTGCTTAGATTGTGTGAATAGATGAGAAATGTTTTACCACCTGTACAGGTAATTGGTCCCTCCCCTATGTATGGGTATAAAAGGTGAATAGGAGTGTTCATTTGTATAACATGATTACGGTCAATTGCTGACCGAAACGTTGTTGTATGCTGTGATGTCTCACCAATAAATGATGTATGATGCATAACTAAGGTGCTGTGGCTTTCCTTTGGATTTGCTGTTATTGTTTGGGATCAGTGCAGGATCTTTGCTACGTGCACCTGGTGGACTGTGAGTGCTGGGCTATAATTTCTTTGATGATATGGGGGCGTGTCAGTGCCTATGACATGGGCTATTTGCACATCTGTGAGAGAATCATTAATGCACAAAGATATGTATACATTTTGGAGCAACATTTGCTGTCATCCAGATGTCGTCTTTTCCAGGGACGTCCCTGTATTTTTCGGCAGGACAATACCAAACCACATTCTGCTCGGATTACAAGCGCATGGTTGCGTAAGTAGAGAGTGTGGGTGCTAGCATGGCCTGCCTGCAGTCCTGACCTGCCGCCGATTGAGAATGCGTGGCGTATTATGAAGCACAAAAAAATGAGGCAACGAAGGCCCGTACATTTGCGCAGCTGTAGACATGCATAATGGATGAATGGAGGAAAATTCTGCTTGCTAAGCTTAACCAACTGGTTTAATAACCAAGTGTTAATAAAAGAAAAGCTGATGTTACACAGTGGTTAACAGTCAATTGTCCCAACTTTTTTGGAGTGTGTTGCAGTCATCAGATTTAAAATGAGTGAATATTTTCAAAAATTCATTAAATTCACAAAGTAAAACATCAAACAATGTGTTAATAATGTGTTTTTAATAAAGTACAGGGTGAATTGAATTTTAAAAAGACTCTTTTTGTTTGTTTTTTTGCATTTTTCCATACTAACCCAACTTTTTTGGAATTAGGGTTGTATTTAACAAAGATTTATTTTTTTAGATAAACCTGTGTTGTGTTTGTAATTGTTTGATATCCATGAGAGAAGAATATTTTTGTGTATTTTTTTAACAAGAGATCTAAAAGTTTAAACAATAAAAACAATATTTCACAGCCTTCTTTGCCCATATTTACCAAGGGTGCCAATATTAGTGGACTGTATATATACATACATAGATACACACATTTAGACATGCATATATATGTATCGCTTTGTTAAAGCCCTTTGCAGCCCTATTTTTCCTAATACCTGAGACCTCATATATTTGAGCCCCTAAAACTTATTTATGCAATATTTTTTAAATAATTTGTATTATTAGAGAGTGTCATTATAAGTATAACTGTACTTTAAAATGTATTGTTTATGTAGTTTGTGCATCTATTTTGTCTTGCATAACAGTTAATCTGAAGTTGCGCTTTCCTGACGTGCATTTAATTAAATTGCACTCAAGCAAACGCGTTTACTTTCAGTTTGTAATAAGCGCACTACTTCCTGACATTTGCAAGGAACCGCGATAAACACCTTATAGATTGTGCGCAACAGTTAGCACGCCACTTGTAATCTAGCCCTAAATGAAGCCCTTATAGTAAAGTGAAATACATAAGAAAGTCATCATCTATATTCCGTTAAAGGGACAGTAAACCCATATTTATCTCACCTTTAATTTTGTTCACAATTATTCATTTTAAATGCTGGAGTGTGCTAAATTGTTTACAAATAGCTAATTTACCTTTCTATTGGGATTTGAAATAGCTGTTTTTGCCTGGGGTATCTCTGCCTATACTGAAAGTTTCTATACTTGAGTATAGGCTATGGAAAGGCTGTGGGCTAGATTACAAGTGGAGCGCTAGATTACAAGTGGGGCGCTAAATTATTGTCTGTTTGCGGGTGTGCGATAATGAATCAGTCATTACAAGTGGCTAGTTATTGCTACTGTGAGCTTGTGGTAGCAATTAGCGCTTATAGAGATCAGATCTCTGGTTAATTTTATAAATCTGTCCCAAATGGCCCCAAAATACAATCTAGTGTATTTTATTAAAAAAATAAAGATATCTTTATTTTATAACAAAATTACTGCACTAGGCAGTATTTTGGGGTTAAAGTTGGTGGGAGTGTAGTGTTAGAAAAAAAACGCACTGAAACGTGCCTTTACATTGCAGTCTATGGGAAATGTATGTTCCCTGTAAATATATATGCTTTTATACATATATATTTATATGTTAATATGTGTAAATACACATAAATATATATGTATGTAATTATATACATATATATTTGAAATTGCTGCCATAGCATCGCTACTCACTCCTTCGCTGCGCTGAAGTTCTGATGTGGTCTCTGACGGTATCAGAACGAGGCTCTCATAGGAGCCTTTGGAAGTGCGCTCTCTTAAAGACAGGCAGAGATTTAGAGTTTTAGATGTTATAAAGTATATTACTATAACAATGTTGATTAGGCAAAGCTGGGGAATGGGTAGTAAAGGCGTTATCTATGTTTTTAAACAATAACAATTTTGTAGTAGACTGTCCCTTTAAGTAGCTGAAAACATGAAAAAGCATATTTAAACAATATTTATATTTTATCATGTGTATTTACCGTAAATATTGTACATATTTACTAAAATACCATCATGTATATATAGAAACATGTATTTCTGAATAAATATAACATATTTTTCAATGAGAAGAACATTGGAATGTGAAATATTCATATTTACATGTCAGGTTAGCGCAATGAGAATATTGGGTTCACGCATGTGTAGGGTGTTTTTTCCCACTTATTTTGCTCATTTGACTTTTATGGTGGAATATGTTAAAGTAATAGCGATATTCTAACTTTGTCTTTTTGCGTGCATCAGATTAGTGTGCAAGAGAAAACTTTTTACTTTCACCTTGTAATATGAGCGCTACTCATCGCGCACAAGAAGCTTGAATTCCGTTCCACTTATAATCTGGCCGTTTGATAGGTTGTGGTGTCAAAAAACAAAACCAGCTATTCCATATACAAAATTAAACCTAAAGAAACTATTTTTCATACATTTTATACTGTACTCTGCTACTGGTATAACAAGTCATTGGAACACATTAAGGGAAAAAACTATTTACAGTATACTGTCCCTTTAATTAGCTTTTATATTGTATCTCTTGCTTATATCTTTTGTGAAAACAGTGGTTTTGTGAAAACCACTGTAAAAAGGCAAGAAAACATAATTTATACTGTACATCATTCAAGTAGCTTAACAAGTGTGAACCCTTGTTCTTCTAAAGGGATGGAAAAGGATGGCAAAAACTATTTGAGTTCAATAGCAATTTTTTTGTTAGGATAGATCCCCATATACTTGACTCTCTGATATAAAGAGGTAGAATTTAGGTCCTTAGAATGTAGTTGTAAGTTTAATTCGAAATTTGCTGTCTTACATTCAGTTTCTTAAATTAATTGAAGTACAATTGCAAGTAAAAAAACATTTTGGGGCCGATTTACCATGGCCTGAATGGGGTCAAATACTTCTGTTTCTGCGTGAGCCTTTAGGCTCGCCAGAAACAGGAGTTAAGAAGCAGCGGTCTCAAGACCGCTGCTCGTTAACTGGTCCACTGCCTCTGAGGCTGCGGACATCAATCCGCCCGATCGCATATGATTGGGTTGATTGACACCCCCTGCTAGCGGTATTGCACAAGCAGTTCACAGCGTATGCTGTCGTCATTCAGTGATGTCTGGCGGACATGATACGCTACAGCGTATTATGTCCGCCTGACATTGATAAATTGGCCCCATTGGGGCCTATTTATTAAAGGTCTTGCGGACCTGATCCGACAGTGCGGATCAGGTCCGCAAGACCTCGCTGAATGCGGAGAGCAATACGCTCTCCGCATTTAACATTGCACCAGCAGCTCACAAGAGCTGCTGGTGCAACGCCGCCCCCTGGTGACTCGCGGCCAATCGGCCACCAGCAGGGAAGTGTCAATCAACCCGATTGTACTCGATCGGTTTGATTTCTGGCGATTCCTGTCCGCCTCATCAGAGCAGGTGGAGAGGGTTATGGAGCAGCGGCCTTTAGACCCCTGCTTCATAACTGGTGTTTGAGTCTGAAGACTCGCCAGAAACACAGGCCCACAAGCTCCGTTCGGCGCTTGATAAATGGGCCCCATTGTCTCATCTTGACCCCATAAAGCTGTATTTTAACTAATTTAGACAAAGGAGTGATAGGGTTCAAAGATAATAAAATTAAAATGTTCCTTTATACAGAATCTAAGCAGCTTGTTATTATAAATAAACTATTTTAAGGGTAAGAGGAATGTATTCCTGCACGGTTTAGCCATAGAAAGAATTTAATCAGCACAAAGTTATTGACTTAAGTTTCATAAATGTTTATTTTATTAGTGCAATTAATCATATGCAAAACAAATATAATCGCGCCCAGTTTTTATTTAAATAAATATTTAATTATTGTTACTCTCTGATAAAGTGGTTAATAACTATTAGAACATTAAAGAAGGTTCAGCAAAATATCCTCAGACCTTTTGTTAAACTACTGATTAATCATATATCTTAGTATTGGCAGAAGAGTAAACTTTGAGTTTATTATTTATTAAAGCTTTTGTAAGGGAAAGGGGGAGGTGTGAGGCACTCGCTATGTAGAAATAGAGACACAGGACAAAGAACGTATTTTACTGAAGCAAAATGAAAAACAACAATATTCTGGAGTTGGGTAAATGGAACAGAATACCAAAAGTATAAGCACAAGTGTCTCAACAAGCACAAACTACACAGCGGGCACTGTTGGTGAGGATTTGGCTTTTAGGAAGCAGATAAGCATACACAGGTATCACAGGAAGGGTTCTTGGTTTCAAGAGCAAGGTGAGCATAATGATATTGATAGATCATCATGGATACAATAGAAATATGTTTATAGCTTTTGGCTCCTTACCCACAAAGCAAGCCAGCTTCCTACTAGCTAAACACATTGAGCACTTTGAATGCCAAAATTATATTGCACTTTCTGTTCTTGCCATATTATCAATTAAATATCATATGAATGTTTTCTATTTATAAATCTGAAGGGCTAACCATTTTACTGTATTAAAGAAACCACAACACCTGCCAGGCTGCCAAGAATCCTTTGAATGGATTTATCATGAATACCGGATCGAGTCGAGGTAATGGAAGCTGTATGAAATAAATGTATTGAAAGTTACTAATGCTTACCGGCTCCACCTTAAATGTCAGGTTCTTTCAAGACGGACTTCTTTGTTTATCCCTCATTGCTGTGGAATCGAACCCTTCATACTGCTTTACTCTTCATAATCTGTATTAGCTGTTAAATAGTTTAGTGCTCCTTTTCCTTCCTTATTTTTAATTAGGGTTGACTTGCCATTCGGGTCTTGGCTGCATATCAAAGAGATCCAAAGTTATCATTTATTTAGTGTTTAATGTTTCTTTAAGGTGATAATTATTTGGCTTCCATACATGTGTACCAATGCATGCAATGCCATCCCCTTGCTACCAAACCCTGGCATCAATGCAAGGCAACCTCTTTTTCTCTTAATAGCATCTTTGGGCATTATTAAAGGGTTAGTACTTTAACTCAGTCTCTGGGAATTAATGCAGAGCTACCCCAAATAATGCCAGGACTAAACCTCACAAGTCATAAACTTAGCCGGTAAGTGAGGATAAAATTAGCTAATGAAATTGACTGTGTGTGGGAAATGTACAGTATATGAAACTTTATGTGGATTGGTTTTAGCACAATTGATTAAGAATTATTTGGCTTTGTAATTACACCAAACAGGACTATAAACTAAGGTTGCAGCAGAGGTCCTTGCTGTCCTATTTTTATAGTAAGGGCTCCACTTAAAGGGACATACAGCACTTTGAGATTGTAATAGAAAATGTTTAGATGTGTGTCAATGCCTGTGCACCAATGTAGGGCATCTGGGAAGGTAAGACCATGCACTCTATTTTTTCCCCATTTGTTTTGAATGAGTATAAATAGTGGAGCTGTATATAACAAGAATTTAATTGGTTTCTTACCTGTATGTATGTGTTGTAAAGAATTCTAAGTGTCATTGTGTAACCTGTTAATTTAATCGTAAATTTAAGCTACCTCTATTGGGTTCATATATGGATTTCTCGGTTGTATCATAGCCAGTGCCTCACCAGCCTCTGACTTTACTGCACATCACTGATATAAATATATATATGTATATATATACACTTATACATACATATACATATTTAGACATGTGTATGTATGCATCTCTATGTTAAAGCCCTTTACATGCCTTTTTTTCTAACACTTGAGAGCTCATATCTTTGAGCTCTTATAACTTTTTAATGCTGTTGTATTTTGCAATATTTTTTGTCAGACATTGTTAATATAAGTGTAACTGTACTGATATATTTATTTATGATATGTTTTTTGCAAAATTTTAGTCTCACGTAACAGTTCAAGTCATGGTAATCATTCTAGTGTAAATCGCATTTGCGCTTGTGCATTTGCATTTACTTTCAACAAGTAATACATGTGGTATTTAACTTGCTTGCAAACGGGCACAAATACCTGATATTGCTTGTGTGTCACTTGTAATCTAGCCTTCCGTTGTTTATCAGCACCATTATGGGTTTGGTGAAAAATACCATGTGTCAGTCCTGTTTTACTGATCACAGAAAATTAGTAAGTCTAAAATACCTAACTAGAAAGTATAAGATACATTTTAACAATTTTCAACAATTTTTAACAATGTATGTATGATCCTAACCCTGTCCAAACTCACTCAGTGAGGCAAAAAAAGAAAAGAAAAACATCAACCTCAAACAAGTTACCACAACAACCATCCTACTGTATATAGTATTTCACAAAATATCATCTATGTGTACACACCCAGCTCCCCATTTATTTTGATATCTCAATATTTTTATTAGTTTAGAGAAAAATGGATTTATGAGCCCTAATACCAACAAGACAGCAAAATGAGGCTAGAGATTATCATTATTACTATGTCAATCACTTGACATTTAAAGTGACATGAAACTGACTTGTAGTAGAGGTTTGCATGGACAAAAAATTTGGTTTGGCCAACTCTTTTGTAAAGAATATTAAAAAAACTATATGGTTTTAAACTAAAAGAATACTGAATGTTTGTGGAACATTTACATTGAAAACATTTTTTAAAAGCCCAGGCGAAATGCGCGTCAGATGTTCACCTATCTGTGTGTCTCTGGAACAGTATATTAATTGTAGTTTATATAGTGATACCAGCCTCTCTTTCTGAATTTTATATGCAGTGGATAATGCCCCTACCTTTTTTAAACAACTGTGAAATTTTTCAGCGTGAGGATATAGTGATAAGCCCACTACTGATTACATCCCATTGCAGTGATTCACGTAATCATAGTCTGTACTTTGCAGGGAACTTTTCCATTCACTGGATAATTCACAGTGGGCATTCTTATCCTACTATATGTTTTCAAACTGCATACTTATAACTGCTAGCTATCATTTAATTTAATTTAATATTGGCAATTTAGCTACCCTTCGTATCCTCCTTCAGGGTTACAGACAGTGATACTTGGAAACATTTTGTTTCTTTTTAACTGTTTTTATTCTTAGTATCTTGTAGGAACTATTTTATTCTATCAGAGTTAAATAAAAGTAAAGTTTTACATGCGGCCCCTCTTCACATCCTCAGTCATTTCAAGTGAGTGCCTCTGGGGATATTCCTTTTTCAATTTTCAATTATACTAAATATTTCTTTGCTACAGGTGAAAACGTTCATTTGTCGTGGGAAGTACTGACCTTAAGTGAGCTGGAGAGTTGCGCTAATCCCAACCATTCTTCACAGATCCCAGGGACGCAATAATAGGAGGTTTAGCTAATTCTAATCCTCCTTTTAGCATGACCTGTGGCTCTGTGAAGTGTCAGGCAATTTAAAGGAAATGAATGCTGATGAATTTTATCAGTATTTTATTTGTTTTATTTAAATTTCAAGGTGAATTTGTTCGGATATTACATTCCTCAGAAGGAAATAAATATCTGTGTTTTACAATAAAGCTTCTTTTTAAAAATACTTACCTTTGGTTTATGGAAAGCAGACCGGTGATCCTCCGTCCGCATATCCTGCTGTAGTTAGCATATCGAAGATGAATCCTTTGGCATGGAGTACGCAACGATTGGAGGAATACAGATTCATCATCAATATGTTAACTACAGCAGGAGATGCAGGTGGAGGCTTTACTAAGGATCTACACACACACACATAAATATACAGTGCCCTCCACTAATATTGGCACCCATAGTAAAGAAGTCTGTGAAAAATTGTTTTTAATGTTTAACCTTTTGATTTTTTGTTTACAAAATACACAAATATACTTTGCTCTCCTGGATATAAAACAATTTCAAACACAATGAAGGTTTATAAAAAAAAAAGTATTTGTTAAATATATGTGTGGCACCCTTTTAGACAATACTTTGTGTTACCTCCCTTTGCCAAAATAACAGCTCTGAGTCTTTTACTATAATGACTGATGAGGTTGGATCCATTCCTTCATACAGAATTTCTCCAGATCCTTCCAATTTTGAGGTCAACGCTTGCAGACTCTTCCCTTCAGTTTACCCCACAGGTTTTCTTTGGGGTTCAAGTCAGGGGACTGGGATGGCCATGGCAGGACCTTGATTTTGTGGTCAGTAAACCATTTGTGTGTTGATTTTGATGTATGTTTTGGATTATTGTCCTGCTGGAAGATTCAACCATGGCCCCTTATAAGCTTTCTGGCAGAGGCAGTCAGGTGTTCATTTAATATCTGTTGATATTTGATAGAGTCCATGATGTCATATATCCTAACAAAATGTCCAGGTCCTTTGGCAGAAAAACAGTCCTAAAACATTAAAGAGCCACCAGCATATATATCCGTGGGCATGAGGTACTTTTCCATATGGCTACCTCTCTGTGTGCACCAAACCATTGGTGTTTATTGCCAAAAAGCTATATTTTGGTTTCATCTGATCATAGAAAACAATAACATTGGAAGTTTGAGTAGTATCTGGCAAACTGAAGATGCTTGAGTTTGTTTTTGAATGAGAGTAAAGGCTTTTTTTTCTTGAAACCCTTCCAAACAACTTGTGGTGATGTAGGTAACTTCTCCAGCAGTGATCCTTAGTTATCAAGCAATCGGATAAGGGTGGGACTGTCGTAGTTCAAAATAAGTCATCATATATTGAGGAAGCCAATAGACAATTGAGTGACAAACAAGTGTACCTAATATTGAGTCATAATCCTATGGAGGCATTGAAGTGTGAGCTTCTATCCCTATTAGACGATGGCTATGAAGAAGGGATCCTTGAACAGGAGAAATTACATTTCTTGTTTGTTTCTAACCCCATTACCCCCATTTTTCATCACCTCCCCAAGGTCCATAAGTCCTTAAAGGAGGTGAAGGGGAGGCCAATTGTGGCGGAGATAGGATCCCTCTTCGAACATTTTTCATTTTGGGTTGAATCATTACTTCAACCCCTTGTTTACAAACTTCCCTCTTATTTGAGGGACACGAAGCACCTTCTTAAATGCCTACAACAGGTGACTTGGGGGGGCTGAGCATTAGTGGCTGACAGTGGATATAGTAGGGTTATACTCTGCTATTCCACATTCCAGTGCCTTGGAAGCCATCGCATATATACTTGATACCCTTAGCAATTATAATGATTCCCTTAAGCGATATATCTCCGGTCACTGGATTTTCTTATTTCTCACAACTTCTTCCAATTTGTAGGGGACTTCTATCTCCAGAGGCATGGTACAGCCATGAGGGCTAAATTTGCCCAAGCCTACGCCAACCTATTTATGGGTTGGTGGGAGGTGGCCCATGTCTTTGGAGATAGAAATCCATTTGGAGATTGTATACAGATGTATAAGAGGTACATTGATGACCTCCTGTTCAAATGGACAGGGGGTCACAAAGAACTGATTGGTTTTGTCAGTTACTTGAATACAAATAATGTCAATTTGCAGTGCACCTATACCCATCATGCATCTAATATACCTTATCTAGATCTCCTGCTCACTGGTGATCTGGAATCATGTAGAGTCAGGACCACCCTCTACCGTAAACCCATAGCCTCCAATGCCATACTCCATGCACGTAGTAACCACCCTAGGCATACTGGCTTTGGTGTGGCTAAAGGCCAGTTCATCTGTGTTAAAAGAAACTGTATGAATTACTGTGACTATATAAGAGAGAGTGAGGCACTGGTGACCCAATTTTTGGATAGAGGTTACTCTAAGAAGGTAGTCAACCAGGCACTATTGGAAGTTAACCATATGGATAGGGATCTGTCAGGATCATCACTGCAGGAGGTAATTGAAGTGACTGTTCCTTTAATAAAAACACTGCTTTTACAACTTGCCTATAAATAGCAGCTACCTACTCTTCCTATTGCTTGTTATTGACCGTCTGCCACCTTCTGGTAGCTTAACGGTATTATCCTGAGCCTAAGCTAGTTCCTGATTCTCTTCCTATCCAGCTGCCACAGTCTGTTAATTCTAGGACCGGATCTTCATCGGATCACTCCGCGGTGACGTCACACTCCGACCACGGAGAAACGGAGCATCAGCAATACCGGACCCTCTGTAGCCTGTGCAGCTATCTCTTCTATCCGGATCTACTCTGAGCACACTTAGGGGTTATCCCCACTACAGGTACCTAACTTTCAGTAACCTGCAGGTTGTCCTTATATCGCTATGTTTAGTGCACTGCCTCAGTTATAAGAATACCTTTTACAAGCTTGCCATTTTTCACCTATGATTGTAATATCAAAGTAACATCCTCTAATTATGGTTGTACAACTGTATTAATACCTCTATCTGAGAACCTTGTTTTTGTTTTCTAATATATTCTAAACATTTAATTTTTATGGGTTATAGACTGAGGTACACTGCTACATATTTTCAGTGTTTTCTAAACACATGGGGTAGCAATAGTGTCTGCTCACTCACACCCCTGATATTAAATAATTGCCAACTGATTTATCTGTTGTTTGACACTATCACTGCTGGTAGTACATGTCATACAGCAGTATCTCTAACTGCTACAAACCACCATTATTATAAGCACATAGTTGAAGTCTCAGCAGCTGTGGTTCTTAAACTCATTGTATGATTTTTATTTTCATACATTTAGCAATTCGTAACAGAGTCTGACAGGATCAGATGCTCCTGGAATGAAAGGATAAGGTAGAGAACACCCATTACGAGAGTTTAAAGCCTTCCTTCATAGCAACTTATAGTGCACAGTTTGAGCAGATTTGCAACATTATTAAGACTCATCTTCCGATTTTAACTGCGGAGGATAGCCTTAGAGACTTGGTTTCAGAAGGTTGCAACTTTGTGTCAAGGAGAGGATGTACCTTGGGAAATGTTCTGTCCCCCAGCCTACTCTGTTCCACTCCCAGAAATAGAAACAGCTGGCTGGATGTTAAGGGACACTTCAAATGCCATTTTGGGCATTTCCTGTGGACATTCTCATCTATGCAATTTCAATCATTTGTTACCCAAAGGGTATATGACATTAATGTTCATACCAATAATCAATCCACTTTGTGGTTTACATGATTGGTTGTACTTTATGTAAAAAACAATACTTGGGGTGTACCACTAGGAAAGCTCAGAGTAGGATTAGGGAGCACCTAAACAAATATTGAAAATGGAATAGAATGTTTTTATTTAGTCAGACATTTTGTTCACGCCCATGATAAAAATGTCACTTTTTTTAAGTGACAGGTGATTGATCAGATTTGACCCTCAGTTCCTGGGGGGGTGACAGAACCAGCAAACTCCTTTATAAGGAGGCTTTCTGGATCTTCAATTTTAAGACCAGAAGACTAGATGGATTTAACATTGACAGAGATGTCATTAATTTTTGGGTCAGCCCAATAGGATTTTTTACCCTTTAATTCCGATTGGCTGATAGAATTCTATCAGCCAATTGGAATTCAAGGGAAGCCATCTTGGATGACGTCCCTTAAGGGGAACCTTCAGTGTACGGCTGGGACCGTATGAAGAGGATGCTCCACACCAGATGTCTTGAAGATGGAGCCGCTCCGCGTTGGAAGGATGAAGATAGAAGATTGCCATCTGGATGAAGACTTCTGCCCGCCTGGAGGATGACTTCTTACCGCTTGGATGAAGACTTCTCCCGGCTTCATTGAGGACTTCTTGCCGCTTGGATGAAGACTTCTCCTGGATGGAGGAGGATGAATGTCCGGTATTCCAAAACTGTAAGTGGATCTTCGGGGGTTAGTGTTAGGTTTTATTAATGGTTTATTGGGTGGGTTTTATTTTTAGCTTAAAGTTTGGGCAATGTAAAAGAGCTAAATGCCCTTTTAAGGGCAATGTCCATCCAAATGCCCTTTTCAGGGCAATGGGGAGCTTAGGTTTATTTAGAAAGGATTTTATTTGGGGGTTGATTGTGTTGGTGGTGGGTTTTACTGTTGGGGGGTTGTTTGTATTTTTTTTTTACAGGTAAAAGAGCTGATTTATTTGGGGCAATGCCCCGCAAAAGGCCCTTTTAAGGGATATTGGCACTTTAGTGTAGGCTAGGGTTTTTTTATTTTCAGGGGACTTTTTTATTTTGATAGGGCTCTTAGATTAGGAGTAATTCATTTTTATTTTTGATCACTTCTTTTTTTATTTTGTGTAATTTAGTGTTTATTATTTTTTGTAATTTAGATAAATGAATTTTTTTAATTTAATTTATTTAATTTTATTGTAATGTTAGGTGTTAGTGTAACTCAGGTTAGGTTTTATTTTACAGGTAAATTTGTATTTATTTTAACTAGGTAGCTAGTAAATAGTTAATAACTATTTACTAACTAGTCTACCTAGTTAAAATAAATACAAACTTGGCAGTGAAATAAAAATAAAACCTAAGATAGCTACAATGTAACTATTAGTTATATTGTAGCTAGCTTAGGGTTTATTTTACAGGTAAGTATTTAGTTTTAAATAGGAATTATTTCGTTATTAAAAGTAGGTTTTATTTAGATTTATTTTAAGTATATTAAAGTTAGGGGTGTTAGGGTTACATTAGGGTTAGACTTAAGATTAGGGTTAGGTTTAGGGGTTAATATATTTATTTAGCATTTGTAAAAGTGCGTACAGGACTTACACTCAGGTATGAACCTCAGTCTCAATCTCAGTCAGAAAAAAGCCAAATATCCAAAGGAGTCTTAAACCCATAAATACATAGGTACCGACCTTAGACTGCAATTTCCTTCACCGCTAGACTCCTGTTTTCTTCCATCCTCTTCTTTATTGCTGGCGGATTAATCCTTCATTCGTACCGGCTTTTGGTGGACTTACTCGCCTGGGGGGGTTGAAGTTTATTCCACCTTTCTCCCAACTCTGCTTGCCACAGTCCGGATTTCCTCAGGATAACAGTTAGAGCTGTGTCGGTCGACTCCTCCTACTCCTATTGGCTGGTACACTTCGTCCCAAAACAGCACTGGATCCGTAAAAACAAACAACCGAGACCTCACTCCGTAAATGGTGAATATAACAAAAAGATGAGCAACAACGGATGCTTAAAATGTATCCATAAACTTTATTCCAACTTAAAAAGACAATTATAATCCACCTCATATCTCAAAAAATAGGCTGTGAAAGAGTCTTACGTGTTTTCGGCATTAGCCTTAATCATAGACCTTACCCCACCTGTGTGCTATACCTTCTTTTAAAACCAGGTGAATCCATATAATTGGTTAAAATCAAACACGCCTATTTTACATCTTTAAACATGTATTTGGTGATATACTCAATAGGAAGCAGTTCATGTTATATACAAATATGTGGTACCTGCATAGTTAAATGTGATAACAGAACATTCTGCTTTTAAAGACAGAACTATAATATATATAGAAAACATATATTATATAAGACTGCGGTATTAAGCAGTATAGTATTCATAAACCACATATATTACTCAAACAATCTTATTGTATTTTATATCTATAGTAAATACCTTAAATATGGCTAGAATGTTCAACATTCCAAAGTTTGTTAAATAATATAAAACAGCAAAGAGTTACAGGATATACATGACACATAACATATTCACAAATTCACATTATTACATTTTTATATTGTGTCACATTTTTCAATCAGTAACAGTCAGACCCCATAGAGGCGTCCCATAGATGTGACATGTGAATTTAGATAAACTTATAGAAAAAACAAGCTTTTATAACTATTCCGAATAATTCATGATATCCATGTCGGAATTATAACCCCATGGTATCTGTGTACGTAGTTTGTAAATCCAGTACACCTCTTGTCTACAGAGGGTACGGAATTTATTTCCTCCTCTAGGGTGATTCCTGATCTGTTCTATGATTGACCTCAAAAAGGTATTGGAGTTCTGGGCATGTTTGTCTATAAAATGTTTAGACAGAGCTGAGCATCTTATGTTTTTCTTTATATATGAAAGATGTTCTCTTATACGGGTACGTATGTCCCTAGTGGTCATTCCAATGTATTGGCCCATGCATTCTGTGCATTCTATTAAGTATATCTCGAATTTTGAAGTGCAATTAGTGCAACTTCTGGTTTCAAATGCTTCACCTGTTGAGTGGGACCTAAACTTGTCTGTTACATTGATAAAATCGCATGTCTTACATTTTTTGCTCCCACATTTATATGTACCTTTGTGTTTTAACCATGAACTGGCCGATGGTGTAGATTTTAACATACTGGGGGACAATATACTTTGTAGACTTGAACTCTTATAGTACACAAATCTGCATCCTTTATCAATAGTACTTTTTAGGGTATCGTCTCCATAGACTATGGGGAGATATTTCTTTATTATAGTATATACCGTATTGTCCCGAGTATTTTTCCCCTAATGCAATTCTTTAAACTAGGGGTGCGGCCTATACTCGGGGTGTTGCACAAATACTGGTATACTGTAAGTAGAACAGGTTGGGGTTAGGCACCGGTAGTTAAGGTAAGGAGGCTGAGTGAGTTAAGACAAAGTTCCCGGTAACTAAAGTTCGCCAGCAATATAAAGCCTGCTCGCATGTGTTGCAAGAGAAGCGTGGATCACAACTCACCCCAGTACAACGATCATGGCTGAAACTCTTAAGCAGCTTGGCATCAAATACACCTTCACAAGGCTTGTACTGCTGTAAACTCCTGGCTTTACATCCATGTCTGCTTCTGACTTCTCTGTTACCTGCTAGCTGAGACGAAGTTGTCTGCCTAACTAAGAACACACCCCCAATAAGATTGCGGGATTGGTTCTTCATCTGAGAAACGTCACAGTTCTATCCGTTGATTGGACTGAGGCGAGTGGAGGCGTGGTCATATGCGGTCCAACCAGCGGATGGAGCTGTGACTTTTTTTGGATAAAGAACCAATCCCGCGATCTCATTGGGGGGTGTGTCCTTAGTTAGGCAGGCAACTCCATCTCAGTTAGCAGGTAACGGAGAAGTCAGAAGCAGACATGGATGTGAAGTCAGAAGTTTACAGCGGTACAAGCCCTGTGAAGGTGTATTTGATTGCCAAGCTGTTTAAGAGTAGAGCTAGCAGGTAACGGGGAAAGCAGAAAAGTAAACGTCAAAGGGAGAGAGCCTCCAGTCAGAAGAGGGGATTCCTCATAGTCCCCAAATAAAGTCAAGTCCTCATAGCTTTTCTAAACATAGCTTAATTGCTTAGTTTTCAAAGAAAGCTGCAGTGTATTGCTAAACAAAGTGTTGCGTCACTCTTCAACAGCCAAGGGGCTCATGGGACATTAATGTGATTAATCTATTTCAGTTCACTTAAAGTGTATTAAAAAATCATTTTACTGATTATGAAAATGTTGCTAATTTAAGGCATGAAAAGTAAGATATGTTAATGAGAGTTCTGAGATCACCCACATAAAATGAATACATCTTTTTTTTTTATCAAAAGGACTGACCGTTGTATCCTTTAGCAAGGGGTTTTTAACATACCATGGAATAAAGAATCATTTTTTTCCTCTACTTTATGTTACCATCTCAAAAAAAAAGTAAAAAATTTAATTTCTTTATAATGGCACCAAACTTTAAGGGTGCGGCTTATAATCAGGAGCGGCTTATACTCGGAACAATACGGTATATCCTAGTATTGATTAGAATATTGAGTAATAAAGACCGGTCTATTATCCTTCTCTTTGCTCTTCCTCCTTTTTAAAAGCTGGTCCCTATCAGTCTTGCTTACTTCCTTTTCTGCTTTTTTAATAATATTAGCTGGATATCCTCTATCCTGCAACCTTTTCTTTAAAGCTGTACTTTCCTTATCGCAAATCTCAGGACTCGAGGACTCTATTTTTTGAGCTTCAAAGTGTATTGTAACTGTCTTTTTAAGTTGGAATAAAGTTTATTGATACATTTTAATAATCCGTTGTTGCTCATCTTTTTGTAATATTTATTTAGTGTTAGTGATGTGGGAGGTCAGAGGTTTAGGGGTAATAACTTTAGTATAGTGGCGGCGGCGACGTTGGGGTGGCAGATTAGGGGTTAATAAATATATGTAGGTGGTGGCGACATTGGGTGCGGCAGATTAGGGGTTAATAAATTTATGTAGGTGGCGGCAACATTGGGGGCGGCAAATTAGGGGTTAATAAGTATAATGTAGGTGGCGGCGATGTCGGGGGTGGCAGATTAGGGGTGTTTAGACTCGGGGTTTATGTTAGGGTGTTAGGTGTAAACATACATTTTCTTTCCCCATAGAAATCAATGGGACTGCGTTACGGAGCTTTACGCTACGTCATTGCAGGTGTTAGGCTTTTTTTTAGCCGGCTCTCCCCATTGATGTCTATGGGGAAATCGTGCACGAGCACATCAAAGCAGCGCTGGTATTTGTGTGCGGTATGGAGCTCAACACAGCCATATCGCCCGCAAATGCCGGGTTTTTGCAAACCTGTAATAGCAGCGCTATTAAAGGTAAGCGGTGGAAATAACTTGCAAGTTAGTAGCGATCCCCTCATAACGCAAAACTCGTAATCTAGCTGACTATTATTTGATGGTTTACTTTGTGAATTTAAAATATTTTTGAAAATATACAGTCATTTAGAATCTCATGACTACAACACGTTCCAAAAAAGTTGGGACAGGGGCAATTTAAGACTAACAGCGATGTGACAAGTTGAAATAAGAAGTTGATGTGAAACAGGTGAAGCAATCATGTAATCATAGTATTTAAGGAACCTCCAAAAAAGGCCTAGTCCTTCAAAAGCAAGGATGGGTCAAGGCTTGCTAATCTGCCAACAGATGCATCAGCGAATAATCCAACACTTTGAGAACAACATTCCCCAAAGACAATTCGGTAGGATTTTGGGAATTTCCCCTTCTACAGTGCACAATATAATTAAAAGATTCAAGGAATCCAGTTAAATCTCGGGGCGTAAAGGGCAAGGCAAAAAACCACTTCTGAATGCGCGTGATCTCCAATCCCTTAGACATCAGGTCCAAAAGCCAGCGTCTGTCATGATATGGGGGCGTGTCAGTGCCTATGACATGGGCTATTTGCACATCTGTGAGAGAATCATTAATGCACAAAGATATGTATACAATTTGGAGCAACATTTGCTGTCATCCAGATGTCGTCTTTTCCAGGGACGTCCCTGTATTTTTCGGCAGGACAATACCAAACCACATTCTGCTCAGATTACAAGCGCATGGTTGCGTAAGCAGAGAGTGTGGGTGCTAGCATGGCCTGCCTGCAGTCCTGACCTGCCTCCGATTGAGAATGCGTGGCGTATTATGAAGCACAAAAAAATGAGGCAACGAAGGCCCGTACATTTGCGCAGCTGAAGACATGCATAATGGATGAATGGGGGAA
The DNA here is from genome assembly GCF_027579735.1 of Bombina bombina. Taxonomy (NCBI): domain Eukaryota; kingdom Metazoa; phylum Chordata; class Amphibia; order Anura; family Bombinatoridae; genus Bombina; species Bombina bombina. The sequence goes on along the minus strand of NC_069501.1, from coordinate 1,149,038,721 downwards.
AATTCTGCTTGCTAAGCTTAACCAACTGGTTTAATAACCAAGTGTTAATAAAAGAAAAGCTGATGTTACACAGTGGTTAACAGTCAATTGTCCCAACTTTTTTGGAGTGTGTTGCAGTCATCAGATTTAATATGAGTGTTTATATTTTCAAAAATACATTACATTCACAAAGTAAAACATCAAACAATGTGTTAATAATGTGTTTTTAATAAAGTACAGGGTGAATTGAATTTTAAAAGGACTCTTTTTTGTTTTGTTTTTTGCATTTTTCCATACTGACCCAACTTTTTTGGAATTAGGGTTGTATTTAACAAACATTTTTGTTAGATAAACCTGTGTTGTGTTTGTAATTGTTTGATATCCATGAGAGAAGAGTATTTTTGTGTATTTTTTTAACAAGAGATCAAAAAGTTTAAACAATAAAAACAATATTTCACAGCCTTCTTTGCCCATATTTACCAAGGGTGCCAATATTAGTGGACTGTATATATACATACATAGATACACACATTTAGACATGAATATGTATGCTTCTCTTTGTTAAAGCCCTTTGCAGCCCTTTTTTATCTAACACCTGAGACCTCATATATTTGAACCATTAAAACTTATTTATGCAATATTTTTTTTAAATAATTTGTAATTAGAGTGTCATAAGTGTAACTGTACTTTAAAATGTATTTTTGATGTGTTTTGTGCAACTCTTTTGTCTCGCGCTTTCCTGACGTGCATTTAATTAAATTGCACTCAAGCAAACGCGTTTACTTTCAGTTTGTAATACGTGCACTACTTCCCGACATTCGCAAGGAGCCGCGATAAACACCTTATAGATTGTGCGCAACAGTTAGCACGCCACTTGTAATCTAGTCCTAAATTAAGCCCTTATAGTAAAGTGAAATACATAAGGAAGTCATCATCTATATTACGTTTAAGGGACAGAAAACCCATATTTATCTCACCTTTAATTTTGTTCACAATTATCCATTTTAAATGCTGGAGTGTGCTAAATTTTTTACAAATAGCTCATTTACCTTTCTATTGGGATTTGAAATAGCTGTTTTTGCCTGGGGTATCTCTGCCTATAATGAAAGTTTCTATACTTGAGTATAGGCTATGGAAAGGCTGTGGGCTAGATTACAAGTGGAGCGCTAGATTACAAGTGGGGCACTAAATTATTGTCTGTTTGTGGGTGTGCGATAATTAATCAGCCATTACAAGTGGCTAGTTATTGCTACTGTGAGATTGTGGTAGCAATTAGCGCATATAAAATTAACCAGAGATCAGATCTCTGGTTAATTGTATAAATCTTTTTAAAGTTTTTAAAGTTGGTGGGAGTGTAGTGTTAGAAAAAAAACGCACTGAAAAGTGCCTTTACATTGCGGTCTATGGGAACTTTATGTTCCCTGTAAATATATATGCTTGTATACATACAGGGAGTGCAGAATTATTAGGCAAGTTGTATTTTTGAGGATTAATTTTATTATTGAACAACAACCATGTTCTCAATGAACCCAAAAAACTCATTAATATCAAAGCTGAACAGTTTTGGAAGTAGTTTTTAGTTATAGCTATTTTAGGGGGATATCTGTGTGTGCAAGTAACTATTACTGTGCATAATTATTAGGCAACTTAACAAAAAACAAATATATAGCCATTTCAATTATTTATTTTTACCAGTGAAACCAATATAACATCTCAACATTCACAAATATACATTTCTGACATTCAAAAACAAAACAAAAACAAATCAGTGACCAATATAGCCACCTTTCTTTGCAAGGACACTCAAAAGCCTGCCATCCATGGATTCTGTCAGTGTTTTGATCTGTTCACCATCAACATTGCGTGCAGCAGCAACCACAGCCTCCCAGACACTGTTCAGAGAGGTGTACTGTTTTCCCTCCTTGTAAATCTCACATTTGATGATGGACCACAGGTTCTCAATGGGGTTCAGATCAGGTGAACAAGGAGGCCATGTCATTAGATTTTCTTCTTTTATACCCTTTCTTGCCAGCCACGCTGTGGAGTACTTGGACGCGTGTGATGGAGCATTGTCCTGCATGAAAATCATGTTTTTCTTGAAGGATGCAGACTTCTTCCTGTACCACTGCTTGAAGAAGGTGTCTTCCAGAAACTGGCAGTAGGACTGGGAGTTGAGCTTGACTCCATCCTCAACCCGAAAAGGCCCCACAAGCTCATCTTTGATGATACCAGCCCAAACCAGTACTCCACCTCCACCTTGCTGGCGTCTGAGTCGGACTGGAGCTCTCTGCCCTTTACCAATCCAGCCACGGGCCCATCCATCTGGCCCATCAAGACTCACTCTCATTTCATCAGTCCATAAAACCTTAGAAAAATCAGTCTTGAGATATTTCTTGGCCCAGTCTTGACGTTTCAGCTTGTGTGTCTTGTTCAGTGGTGGTCGTCTTTCAGCCTTTCTTACCTTGGCCATGTCTCTGAGTATTGCACACCTTGTGCTTTTGGGCACTCCAGTGATGTTGCAGCTCTGAAATATGGCCAAACTGGTGGCAAGTGGCATCTTGGCAGCTGCACGCTTGACTTTTCTCAGTTCATGGGCAGTTATTTTGCGCCTTGGTTTTTCCACACGCTTCTTGCGACCCTGTTGACTATTTTGAATGAAACGCTTGATTGTTCGATGATCACGCTTCAGAAGCTTTGCAATTTTAAGAGTGCTGCATCCCTCTGCAAGATATCTCACTATTTTTGACTTTTCTGAGCCTGTCAAGTCCTTCTTTTGACCCATTTTGCCAAAGGAAAGGAAGTTGCCTAATAATTATGCACACCTGATATAGGGTGTTGATGTCATTAGACCACACCCCTTCTCATTACAGAGATGCACATCACCTAATATGCTTAATTGGTAGTAGGCTTTCGAGCCTATACAGCTTGGAGTAAGACAACATGCATAAAGAGGATGATGTGGTCAAAATACTAATTTGCCTAATAATTCTGCACTCCCTGTATATATTAATATGTTAATATTTGTAAATACACATAAATATATATGTATGTAATCATATACATATATATTTAAAATTGCTGCCATACCATTGCTGCTTACCCCTTCGCTGCGCTGAAGTTCTGATGTGGTCTCTGACGGTATCAGAACGAGGCTCTCATAGGAGCCTTTGGAAGTGCGCTCTCTTAAAGACAGGCAGAGATTTAGAGTTTTAGATGTTATAAAGTATATTATTATAACAATGTTGATTAGGCAAAGCTGGGGAATGGGTAGTAAAGGCATTATCTATGTTTTTAAACAATAACAATTTTGTAGTAGACTGTCCCTTTAAGTAGCTGAAAACATGAAAAGGCATATTTATACAATATTCATATTTTATCATGTGTATTTACTGTAAATATTGTACATATTTACTAAAATACCATCATGTATATATAGAAATATGTATTTCTGAATAAATATAACATATTTTTCAATGAGAAGAACATTGGAATGTAAAATATTCATATTTACATGTCAGGTTAGCGCAATGAGAATATTGGGTTTACGCATGTGTAGGGTGTTTTTTCCCACTTATTTTGCTCATTTGACTTTTATGGGGGAATATGTTAAAGTAATAGCGATATTCTAACTTTGTCTTTTTGCGTGCATCAGATTAGTGTGCAAGAGAAAACTTTTTACTTTCACCTTGTAATATGAGCGCTACTCATCGCGCGCAAGAAGCTTGAATTCCGTTCCACTTATAACCTGGCCCTTTGATAGGTTGTGGTCAAAAAACAAAACCAGCTATTCCATATACAAAATTAAACCTAAAGAAACAATTTTTCATACATTTTATACTGTACTCTGCTACTGGTATAACAAGTCACTGGAACACATTAAGGGAAAAAAATATTTACAGTATACTTTCCCTTTAATTAGCTTTTATATTGTATTTCTTGCTTATATATTTTGTGAAAACCACTGTAAAAAGGCATTTGAAGGTTTACCTTATCTGAATACAAGAAAACATGATTTATACTGTACATCATTCAAGTAGCTTAACAAGTGTGAACCCTTGTTCTTCTAAAGGGATGGAAAAGGATGGCAAAAACTATTTGAGTTCAATAGCAATTTTTTTGTTAGGATAGATCCCCATATACTTGGCTCTCTGATATAAAGAGGTAGAATTTAGGTCCTTAGATTGTAGTTGTAAGTTTAATTCGAAATTTGCTGCCTTACATTCAGTTTCTTAAATTAATTGAAGTACAATTGCAGGTAAAAAAACATTTTGGGGCCAATTTATCATGGCCTGAATGGGGTCAAATACTTCTGTTTCTGCGCGAGCCTTTAGGCTCGCCAGAAACAGGAGTTAAAAAGCAGCGGTCTTAAGACCGCTGCTTGTTAACTGGTCCGCTGCCTCAGAGGCTGCGGACATCAATCTGCCCGATCGCATACGATTGAGTTGATTGACACCCCCTGCTAGCGGTATTGCACAAGCAGTTCACAGCGTATGCTGTCGGCATTCAGTGATGTCTGGCGGACATGATAAGCTACAGCGTATTATGTCCGCCAGACATTGATAAATTGTTCCCATTGTGTCATCTTGACCCCATAAAGCTGTATTTTAACTAATTTAGACAAAGGAGTGATAGGGTTCAAAGATAATAAAATTAAAATGTTCCTTTATACAGAAAGCAGCTTGTTATTATAAATAAACTCTTTTAAGGGTAAGAGGAATGTATTCCTGCACGGTTGAGCCATAGAAAGAATTTAATCAGCACAAAGTTATTGACTTAAGTTCCATAAATGTTTATTTTATTAGTGCAATTAATCATATGCAAAACAAATATAACTGCGGCCAGTTTTTATTTAAATAAATATTTAATTATTGTTACTCACTGATAAAGTGGTTAATAACTATTAGAACATTAAAGAAGGTTCAGCAAAATATCCGCAGACCTTTTGTTAAACTACTAATTAATCATATATCTTAGTATTGCCGGAAGAGTAAACTTTGAGTTTATTATTTATTAAAGCTTTTGTGAGGGAAAGGGGGAGGTGTGAGGCACTCGCTATGTAGAAATAGAGACACAGGACAAAGAACGTATTTTCTTGTGAATACTTTACTGAAGTAAAATGATAAACAACAATATTCTGGAGTTGGGGAAATGGAATAGAATACCAAAAGTATAAGCACAAGTGTCTCAATAAGCACAAACTACCCAGCGTGCACTGTTGGTGAGGATTCGGCTTTCAGGAAGCAGATAAGCATACACAGGTATCACAGGAGGGGTTTTTGGTTTCAGGAGCAAGGTGAGCATACGTGGGTATCAAGGTAAGTATGCTTGGTTTCAAGAGTAAGGTAAGCATACGTGGGTATCAAGGTAAGTATGCTTGGTTTCAAGAGCAAGGTGAGCATACGTGGGTATCAAGGTAAGTATGCTTGGTTTAAAGAGCAAGGTGAGCATACGTGGGTATCAAGGTAAGTATGCTTGGTTTCAAGAGCAAGGTAAGCATACATGGGTATCAAGGTAAGTATGCTTGGTTTAAAGAGCAAGGTGAGAATACAATGGTATCAAGGTAAGTATGCTTGATTTCAAGAGCAAGGTGAGCATACGTGGGTATCAAGGTAAGTATGCTTGGTTTCAAGAGTAAGGTAAGCATACGTGGGTATCAAGGTAAGTATGCTTGGTTTCAAGAGCAAGGTGAGCATACGTGGGTATCAAGGTGAGTATGCTTGGTTTCAAGAGCAAGGTGAGCATACGTGGGTATCAAGGTGAGTATGCTTGCTTTCAAGAGCAAGGTGAGCATACGTGGGTATCAAGGTGAGTATGCTTGGTTTCAAGAGCAAGGTGAGCATACGTGGGTATCAAGGTGAGTATGCTTGGTTTCAAGAGCAAGGTGAGCATACGTGGGTATCAAGGTGAGTATGCTTGGTTTCAAGAGCAAAGTGAGCATACGTGGGTATCAAGGTGAGTATGCTTGGTTTAAAGAGCAAGGTGAGCATTCGTGGGTATCACGGTGAGTATGCTTGGTTTCAAGAGCAAGGTGAGCATACGTGGGTATCACGGTGAGTATGCTTGGTTTCAAGAGCAAGGTGAGCATACGTGGGTATCAAGGTGAGTATGCTTGGTTTAAAGAGCAAGGTGAGCATACGTGGGTATCAAGGTGAGTATGCTTGATTTCAAGAGCAAGGTGAGCATACGTGGGTATCAAGGTGAGGTAGGCGCTGTGGCCTGTATTTTGTATTATAGTTTCTTATTGAAATCTCTTTTTTAGCCATTTAGCAGCAGAGAATATGGCAGAAACTAATATTTATGATAATGTCTTCGCGTATAGGACTAATCTCTATAAAGATATTTACAACATGCTGTCTAATGATAATTTGCAGACTGAAGTTAAAATTACCACAGAGAAGTTAGATTTATTAGCAGAATTGATGAAACAGCTACAAACTAAAATGATAGCAGAATTTAAACATAGGACTGAATATATCTTTATTGAAAAATATTTAGAACATAAGAGGGTCCCAAGAGGATTAAGAATAAAAAAAGAATGTTCTTTTAAAATAGAGGAAGCTGATTTTAAAACCAAATGGAATGATATGCTGGAGGAGGCATCTTTTAAATTAATGAAGCTAATCAAAGACTATACGGGAGAGATTTTAAAGAAATTAGAAATAGAAATTCGAACTTTAGAAGAGAAAGATTAGTGATTATAAAGATCTTGAAGAATATAAAAACAAAGAAAAAGAGATAAAAAAAAACTTATGGATAAAACCAAAGAGTAAATTTTGGCATTAAAAATTAGAAAGTTTGATAGAGACCGTGATGATTATTTATCTCATGAAAATAAACCAGACAAAGAAAAATATATCTCCCATAGATGGAGATATAATGATAAAATTGAAGTTAATAATGATAATGAAGGGCAAACAAATCATAACTTAATTATAACTTCTGAATTATCAGAAGCAATCACCAAGTTTTCCCAAAGGAAATAACAGTGAAAGAAATGGTAATAATCACTATTATAACTATTCCAATGATTCTGAACAAGGGCAGTATCAGACTAATTGGAATAGAGTTAACAATAATTACCAGAATAGAGGCCATCGCAATGGAGGTAATTATAATGAGGGCTATCAAAATAACTGGAGTTATGGAAGGCAAGACAATAGGAGAAGACTCAATTATTCTAGTCAATATAATGCAAATCCCCATTATTATGACAATAGGGATGGAGAGTATGGAACAGGTAACAGGGAAGGCTTGAGGCAACAAAACTATAGGAATAGAAATAATGAACATTTTAGAAATAATGGACGTCAACATTGGAAACAGTTTCCCCACACTAATCAAAATAGGGAACCAGAATGTATTCCCACTTCAAAAAGGTTTCAAGTATTAGATACCATAAATACACAAATAAAACCTAATTCCCCAGTAGGCCAAAAAGTAAAAGAAAAAACTAAACATTTGAATGATATGGACATTCCATCCTCTCCCTCATCTTCATCTCCTTTTTTAGAATTAGGCCAATCAAAAAACACCAAACAATTACCTCAAAAGGAAGGGAAGAAAAAGAAGATCATCAGAAAGAGAGGAAAGAGGGGAGGATCTAGAAGGGTCAAAAAAGACGGGGAAAAAAAATCATAGATCAAGATGATAAGGGTAACAAAGGGATTTTTAATCTAAGTGGAAAGTTGTTAAAGGGCCATAATACCCAAATGTTTAAACACTTGAAAGTGATGCAGCATAGCTGTAAAAAGCTGACTAGAAAATATCTCCTGAACAACTCTATGTAAAAAAGAAAGATATTTTACCTCAAAAGTTCCTCAGTAGCCACATCTCATTGTAAAGGATTTCTAAGCAGCATTTTAGTGTGTCTGTCCTGGGACATCTTAGGGGATGAGCCTCGTGAACTCTCATATTAATTCACCAATCAGGTAAAGGAAGCTTACTTTGAAATCTCATGAGAGTTAAGTCAAATCTCATGAGATCACAGTAAGAGTTCATGACCTCAGCACTGCTGATGCTGATTGGCTGCTGTTCATTTCTTCATTTTTTTTTATTTTTACCTGCAGCTGGGCAGCAGCTGAGTATAACTTTTTACACAGAACTTACTCTGCTGAGCTGAGGAGATTGTGAGGTAAAATATCTTCCTTTTTTACATAGAGATGCTCAGGTGATATTTTCCTGTCAGCTTTTTACAGTTATACTGCATCAGTTTCAAGTGATTTAGCATATGAGTATTAAGTCCCTTTAAGTAAATCTCAAGAAGAAATTCTAAGCAAAGGGCTTACATTTGCACCCACTGCAAAATTAGATACATTTGGGACTTATATAGATGCCCATAAATGTATTCGTAAATTGACAGTTAAAAGATGGTACATGAGAAATGAGCCAGAATTAAAACAATATCAGAACAATATAATATCAAATAAATTTAAACATACTGATTTGAAACTAAAATCATGCTTCTATCCTAAATATGATAAAGGTTCACAGATAGAGGCTTTCGAAAAACTGCTATTAAAAGATATTGAAAATATTAATAAATCAAAAATAGATAAATAATCTAAGGAAAAAACAACTAAATACTATCAGAGATTTAGAAAGAGACGACAATCTTATAATAAAACCTGCGGACAAGGGCGAGGGAATTGTCATCCTAGACAAAGAGCAGTACATTAAAATGTGTCAAGATATTTTAGGAGATAATAATACCTATAAAAAACTTAGGAACAACCCAACAACAGAATATATTGAATCCCTGAGGGAACTTTTAGACTCAGGAAAGAGTATAGGAATATTAACAGAAAGAGAAATGAATTATCTATTACCAAAATACCCCTTCTATATAGTCTACCAAAAATACACAAATCCCTTACTAACCCACCTAGGAGGCCAATTATCTCAGGTATTGGCTCAATCACCTCAAATGTATCAGAGTATATTGATCTATTTCTACAGGAGTACGTCAAAAATTTACCATCATATTTAAAAGATTCTAAAAATATACTACATTTAGTGAAAGAAATAGATTGGCAAGAGGGAGATCTACTTGTCACATGTGACGTCACTTCCTTATATACGTGCATAGCACAAAAGGATAGAATTGAAGCCATTAAATATTTCTTAGATCAAGAGGATTTGATAGCAAAAGAACAGAAATAATTAATTTTAGACTGTATAGATTTCATTTTGAGACACAATTATTTTTCCTTTATGGATGTTTTTTATAATCAAGAGCAGGGTAACGCCATGGGGACCAGGTTTGCCCCCACTTACGCTAATCTGTTTATGGGCTTATGGGAAAAGAATTTCCTAGGGAATAGCATACTGGGGTCAAGCCTGGTCACTTATAGGCAGTACATAGATGATATTTTTATGATTTGGCATGGGAGTGAAGTTAGCCTTGATGAATTTATTAAATCTATGAACATAAATACAAAAGAACCTTAAGTTTACATGTGAAATAAGTACATCTACTATACACTTTCTGGATCTAGAAATATTTGTAATGGATAAGAAACTGCATTCAAAAACCCATTTTAAACAAGTAGATGCGAACATTTATATACATCAGCTTAGATGCCATCATGCCCAGTGGAAAAACAACATCCCAAAAGGGCAATTTTTACAAATAAAAAAAAAATGCAGTACTCAGTTAGACTATGACAGTCAGTCAAATGTTCTAAAGGAGAAATGTATAAATAGGGGTTATGCCACTGACAAACTAGAAATAGTAAGAGAGAATGTACGTAAGCTAGATCGAGATGAAATTCTGAAAGAAAGTAGTATTAAAAATAAGAAACAGGGTAATGGATCCACATTCCTACCATTTATTACCACATACAGTGGGAATACATATTTAATAGAAAGAATTTTAAAAAAACATTGAAACATCCTTAGATCAGATGATAAGTTAGGCCCCCTTTTACCTAGTCGACCCCAAATCGTTTATAGGAAGGCTAGACATTTGAAGATGAGACTTGCCCCCTCGGATTTAAAAAGAAAACAACAAAAAAAGGATAAAGATCTATGGGGAAAATATCTAAAAGGCTTCTACCCATGTCACAAATGTAAGTCATGTCAACATGGAATGAAAAAGAAAGAAAGAAAATCTAATTCTACAGGTGAAGTCTTCAAAATTCAACAAATGATTAGGTGTATAGATAGGAATTTTATTTACGTGATTGAGTGCATATCTGGTGCTCAATACGTGGGGGAATAAGAAAGACCCCTACACGACAGGATAAGAGAGCACATCCTGTCGATTGAACACCACAACAAAGAACGAAATAAAGACCTTCCAGTTCCTAAACATTTTGCTACATGTAATAATGCAAATCTTAAACATTTTAAATTTATGGGAATAGATAAAATTTCCAACCATTGGAGGGGAGGCGACCTTCATAACAAAATTTTAAAAAGGGAAGGTAAATGGATATTCCAATTAGGTTCCCTGACCCCTCCGGGCTTAAATTTGGAACTAGATTTAAATTGCCACCTAAAATATTAACAACTGGATATGTCCACTCTTTTCTGTATTTTAATCTTAGAGCCATTTCCATTGTGAGGACAATTTATCTAGTAGAATATTAGTCCATATAGGAAGTAAACATTTTTAAATATTTTAAATATTTTATAATCCCCATACATATGTTCTTATGTTTAAATTTAAAAAATGAATATAACTTATAGCCCTCAAAATGAATTATACCTCTAATATTCCATAAGCTACATGTTACATTGTTATTTTGACAAGTAATATTATATTTATATGATTAAAAAGAATTATTTTTAAACTGTGCTAATAAATTAAAAAATTTTTTTTAAACAAATCCATTAAATTAACTTTATATTAAATTATCATTCATACAAATAATTTGATTGCCATTCATTTCATTATATATAGTTAATAACTTATTAATTTACCATCTTATAATTTTATAGATTACATTGTGCAATTTGTCATTTTTGGCTGTTAGCCCTTTATTATATTTTAATAATAAGTATCTTGAAATAGTCTCTATTTACATAAAGTTCCTCAATATATGGTCCATAATCTCTATTTTTATTTTCTATTATCTCATTTGAAATGAACTCTTTTAGGTCATAGATAAGTTGATATAGATACTGGTATTGATGCTTTTATGTTTTATGTATATTCTATATGTATTATATGTACTGAATTAGAAATATCCCTTTAAGACTAGCGTATAAATAAGCAGTCCGTATACAGCAACAGTATTGAGCTTGAGAATGGCTGTACGCAGCCGAAACGCGTTGCTCTTTGTTGTGACTCTTTTGGGCTTCCGTAGTCCTGTTACTCTGACGCCGTGGGAGTTCATTGAACTCGATCTGACTCACTGTAGTTCTTCTACAAGAGTTTAGGAGGCGCCTGAGAGAATAACGATACCCGGATAGAAAAAACTATTGCAAAACAACCACTAATGGCAACTTGTGTAAGTATAAGTGTACACCTTGCCAATGGAATTATATATCTGCTTAAAAGGATTCCTTTGTCCTTCTTCTCACCCATACTTTGCAGCTTTGCAGCTTATGCCATCGATGTGTTTGCTATATAAGCCAAGTTTAACAACTACTAATCAAGATACAACTTTGCTTAAAAAATAAGACTTTGCTTACAAAAAGACTTTTATTCAACTAACCAATATTATGTATTATTGAGATGTAATATGCTTGCTATTACCTATTTCTGTGTCATGAATTTTTAGATTGTATTTGTTTAGGCTGTATGTTTTTTACTCTTTTTGATGCACATTTTTATCTTTGATGCGATTGCCTTTTATATTGTGTTTATTTTATTAATTTTATTAATTAAATGCATACACATAATTATAACCTATTTGGGTCTTTATATTAGCCAGTTTACTACACACATTTAGCTGTCTTTCTGACAGCACAGCTGTATATAATTACTTGCTTGCAGGTCACTGCAGTCATTGTAATTTAACCTTTACTATTGAGTTTACTAAGGATTAAGGGATTTCTTTTTTCTGTAGAGCTGCCTTGTTGACCTTTTATTCTCAGCGCTGTGGCCTGTATTTTGTATTCAAGAGCAAGGTAAGCATACGTGGGTATCAAGGTAAGTATGCTTGGTTTCAATAGCAAGTTGAGCATACGTGGGTATCAAGGTGAGTATGCTTGGTTTCAAGAGCAAGGTGAGCATACATGGGTATCAAGGTGAGTATGCTTGGTTTTAAGAGCAAGGTGAGCATACATGGGTATCAAAATGAGTATGCTTGGTTTCAAGAGCAAGGTGAGCATATGTGGGTATCAAGGTGAGTATGCTTGGTTTCAAGAGCAAGGTGAGCATACCTGGGTATCAAGCTGAGTATGCTTGGTTTCAAGAGCAAGGTGAGCATACGTGGGTATCAAGGTGAGTATGCTTGGTTTCAAGAGCAAGGTGAGCATACATGGGTATCAAGGTGAGTATGCTTGTTTCAAGAGCAAGGTGAGCATGCGTGGCTATCAAGGTGAGTATGCTTGGTTTCAAGAGCAAGATGAGCATGCGTGGGTATCAAGGTAAGTATGCTTGGTTTCAAGAGCAAGGTGAGCTTACGTGGGTATCAAGGTAAGTAAGCTTGGTTTCAAGAGCAAGGTGAGCATATGTGGGTATCAAGGTGAGTATGCTGGGTTTCAGGAGCAAGGTGAGCATATGTGTGTATCAAGGTGAGTATGCTTGGTTTCAGGAGCAAGGTGAGCATACCTGGGTATCAAGGTGAGTATGCTTGGTTTCAAGAGCAAGGTGAGCATACCTGGGTATCAAGGTGAGTATGCTTGGCTTCAAGAGCAAAGTGAGCGTACGTGGGTAACAAGGTGAGTATGCTTGGTTTCAAGAGCAAGGTGAGCATATGTAGGTATCAAGGTGAGTATGCTTGGTTTCAGTATCAAGGTGAGCATACGTCAGTATCAATGTGAGTATGCTTGGTTTCAAAAGCAAGGTGAGCATACGTGGGTATTAAGGTAAGTATGCTTGGTTTCAAGAGTAAGGTGAGTATACGTGGGTATTAAGGTAAGTATGCTTGGTTTCAAGAGCAAGGTACGCGTACGTGGGTATCAAGGTAAGAATGCTTGGTTTCAAGAGCAAGGTGAGCATACATGGGTATCAAGGTAAGTATGCTTGGTTTCATGATCAAGGTGAGAATACAAGGGTATCAAGGTAAGTATACTTGGTTTAAAGAGCAAGGTGAGCATACGTGGGTATTAAGGTAAGTATGCTTGGTTTCAAGAGTATGGTGAGCATACGTGGGCATTAAGGTAAGTATGCTTGGTTTTAGAGCAAGGTACGCGTACATGGGTATCAAGGTAAGTATGCTTGGTTACAAGAGCAAGGTGAGCATACGTGGGTATCAAGGTAAGTATGCTTGGTTTCATGAGCAAGGTGAGAATACAAGGGTATCAAGGCCTGATGAAACGGTTTTAACCGAGAAACGCATTGCATTTGAGGGGTGCCACTGTGAACCCTCTTATCCACTCATCACAAACAACTGCTGTGTTGTTTTTTTTATCTTTGATTTTAATAAATAGCTACATTTTATTTTAAATGCACTCTGAGTGGAGTTCTTTTCCTACCTTCTGCCTTTGCTGATTGCTCACTGGGACCTACACCCCTGCACAACCAAGAATCTACATCTAGGGTGAGCTGCTACACCTGTCATAAAATTACAGCCTGCCTCTACCAGCACATAAGTGTGCTACAGGAGTATCTACACAGTTTTGCCTGGAGGGTGAGCTGTCACACCTATCTGAAATTGCAGCTTGTTTCTACCAGCACATAGGTGTGCTTCAATAGTATGTGAGTACTCATTTGGCTCCATTCTGTTTGTTTTATATCATACCATCTGATTATACCACACATGAGGCGCCCCTCTGTCTTCTTGTACTTTATCAAGGTAAGTATGCTTGGGATCAAGAGCAAGGTGAGCATACGTGGGTATCAAGGTAAGTATGCTTGGTTTCAAGAACAAGGTAACCATACACAGGTATCACATCAGAGATGCCTGGCTTCAGGAGCTGATATATCCAGTTGGAATTTCCTGTAATCAACAGGTTGGCTCTTTAAATAAGGACCTATGGAGTTGCAGCACAGCAGCTTCAGACAGATCTCGGCATCTCTCTATGTGGGACGCTAAGAAGGGGTCCTCCAGGTAAGATTCCTGACAGCTTTTCATTTTTTTTCTGTGTGTATATTAATCGTCTACACTTGTTTCAGTCTTTTGTTTCTGCCGCCAAAATGAAATGAAAATCTAATATTTTTCTTGGCTCATCATAATAGTCATTCCACTTGCCTATCAGTCTTGGCTACCTAACCCAAAATATTATTATTATTTTTTTATCTTTTTCTTCCTTCTTTGATCTAGCCTGTTAGGTCTTCTTTGTGGTTCTACATACAACCATACAAATGATATATTTGCATATTTAAAAAAAAAAAAAAAAAAAAAGGCTATGCTTGGTTTCAAGAGCAAGGTGAGCATACATGGGTATCAAAATGAGTATGCTTGGTTTCAAGAGCAAGGTGAGCATATGTGGGTATCAAGGTGAGTATGCTTGGTTTCAAGAGCAAGATGAGCATGCGTGGGTATCAAGGTAAGTATGCTTGGTTTCAAGAGCAAGGTGAGCATACCTGGGTATCAAGCTGAGTATGCTTGGTTTTAAGAGCAAGGTGAACATACGTGGGTATCAAGGTGAGTATGCTTGGTTTCAAGAGCAAGGTGAGCATACATGGGTATCAAGGTGAGTATGCTTGGTTTCAAGAGCAAGGTGAGCATACGTGGGTATCAAAGTGAGTATGCTTGGTTTCAAGAGTAAGGTGAGCATACGTGGGTATTAAGGTAAGTGTGCTTGGTTTCAAGAGCAAGGTGAGCATATGTGGGTATCAAGGTGAGTATGCTTGGTTTCAAGAGCGAGGTGAGCATATGTGGGTATCAAGGTAAGTATGTTTGGTTTCAAGAGCAAGGTGAGCATACGTGGGTATCAAGGGGAGTATGCTTGGTTTCAAGAGCAAGGTGAGCATATGTGGGTATCAAGGTGAGTATGCTTGGTTTCAAGAGCAAGGTGAGCATGCATGGCTATCAAGGTGAGTATGCTTGGTTTCAAGAGCAAAATGAGCATGCATGGGTATCAAGGTAAGTATGCTTGGTTTCAAGAGCAAGATGAGCGTACGTGGGTATCAAGGTAAGTAAGCTTGGTTTCAAGAGCAAGGTGAGCATATGTGGGTATCAAGGTGAGTATGCTGGGTTTCAGGAGCAAGAGCAAGGTGAGCATATGTGTGTATCAAGGTGAGTATGCTTGGTTACAGGAGCAAAGTGAGCATACCTGGGTATCAAGGTGAGTATGCTTGGTTTCAAGAGCAAGCTGAGCATACCTGGGTATCAAGGTGAGTATGCTTGGCTTCAAGAGCAAGGTGAGCGTACGTGGCTATCAAGGTGAGTATGCTTGGTTTCAAGAGCAAGGTGAGCATATGTAGGTATCAAGGTGAGTATGCTTGGTTTCAGTATCAAGGTGAGCATACGTCAGTATCAAGGTGAGTATGCTTGGTTTCAAAAGCAAGGTGAGCATACGTGGGTATTAAGGTAAGTATGCTTGGTTTCAAGAGTAAGGTGAGCATACGTGGGTATTAAGGTAAGTATGCTTGGTTTCAAGAGCAAGGTACGCGTACGTGGGTATCAAGGTAAGTATGCTTGGTTTCAAGAGCAAGGTGAGCATATGTGGGTATCAAGGTGAGTATGCTTGGTTTCATGAGCAAGGTGAGAATACAAGGGTATCAAGGTGAGTATGCTTGGTTTCATGAGCAAGGTGAGAATACAAGGGTATCAAGGTAAGTATGCTTGGTTTCAAGAGCAAGGTGAGCATATGTGGGTATCAAGGTGAATATGCTTGGTTTCATGAGCAAGGTGAGAATACAAGGGTATCAAGGTAAGTATGCTTGGGTTCAAAAGCAAGGTGAGCATACGTGGGTATTAAGGTAAGTATGCTTGGTTTCAAGAGTAAGGTGAGCATACGTGGGTATTAAGGTAAGTATGCTTAGTTTCAAGAGCAAGGTAGGCGTAAGTGGGTATTAAGGTAAGTGTGCTTGGTTTCAAGAGCAAGGTGAGCATATGTGGGTATCAAGGTGAGTATGCTTGGTTTCAAGAGCGAGGTGAGCATATGTCGGTATCAAGGTAAGTATGTTTGGTTTCAAGAGCAAGGTGAGCATACGTGGGTATCAAGGGGAGTATGCTTGGTTTCAAGAGCAAGGTGAGCATATGTGGGTATCAAGGTGAGTATGCTTGGTTTCAAGAGCAAGGTGAGCATACGTGGGTATCAAGGTAAGTATGCTTGGTTTCATGAGCAATTTGAGAATACAAGGGTATCAAGGTAAGTATGCTTGGTTTCAAGAGCAAGGTGAGCTTACGTGGGTATTAAGGTAAGTATGCTTGGTTTCAAGAGTAAGGTGAGCATACGTGGGTATTAAGGTAAGTAAGCTTGGTTTCAAGAGCAAGGTACGCGTACATGGGTATCAAGGTAAGTATGCTTGGTTTTAAGAGCAAGGTGAGCATACGTGGGTATCAAGGTAAGTATGCTTGGTTTCATGAGCAAGGTGAGAATACAAGGGTATCAAGGTAAGTATGCTTGGGTTCAAGAGCAAGGTGAGAATAGGTGGGTATCGAGGTAAGTATGCTTGGTTTCAAGAACAAGGTAACCATACACAGGTATCACATCAGAGATGCCTGGCTTCAGGAGCTGATTCCTCCAGTTGTAATTTCCTGTAATCAACAGGATGGCTCTTTAAATAAGGACCTAGGGAGTTGCAGCACAGCAGCTTCAGACAGATCTTGGCATCTCTCTATGTGGGACGCTAAGAAGGGGTCCTCCAGGTAAGATTCCTGACAGCTTTTCATTTTTTTTTTGTCTACAATTGTTTCAGTCTTTTGTTTCTGCCGCCAAAATGAAATGAAAATCTAATATTTTTCTTGGCTCATCATAATAGTCATTCCACTTGCCTATCAGTCTTGGCTACCTAACCCAAAATATTATTTTTTTTTTTTTATCTTTTTCTTCTTTCTTTGATCTAGCCTGTTAGGTCTTCTTTGTGGTTCTACATACAACAATATAAATGATATATTTGCATATTTAAAAAAAAAAAAAAAAGGCATCTCCTATGAAGGACTAGAACAAAGTTGAGATAAAATACATTATAGAAATCCAAGGAAGCAGAGATCTGAGCACTCGGGAGCAAGGTAAAATCCAAAAATCTTTATTTAAACAAAGGTAAAAGCTGCATCAAGGTGCAGGTAAGCAGGAGTAGCAGTCCTGACGCGTTTCGCGCCCCCTAGTGGCGCTTAGTCATAGGAACTAAAATACATTATGCCTAAAATTGCTCTTTGGGAGGATTAAACCTTTTTTTAGCTAAAAATATTTATAGTTTTTGTTTACATTCTTATATTTAATAAATACCTTTTTTTTATTTGTTGGTTGTAAATATGTTTCTTATCTTTAGACTTCCTATATCCTGGTGAAATGAAACCATTTATCTTTAACAGTTAGCTGCGTATGGGTCTAAAATACTTTGAGTTTTTCTCCCTTTTAGGGCCAGATTACGAGTGGTGCACTAACAGTTGCACGCAAATGAAAAGGGGTTTATTACGTCTGATTGTGCGCATCGGGTGTTACGCTCGTATTACAAGTTGAATTGAAGTTAACGATCATCAGGATAGCGAGACTTCAGTGCTCTGGTTAACTGTTTTGCAAAACAAAAAGTTTCACAAAACACACAAAAAATACATTAGGAAGAAAAGTTACACTTATTATAACACCATCTAATAAAAAATATTTTAAAAAATATTGCAATAAATACTTATAAGAACTCAAAGATATGAGGTCTCAGGTGTTTAACTTCATATCTTTAACATAGAGATACATACATAAACATGTCTAAATATGTGTGTATATATATATATATATATATATATATATATACACACAGTATGTGTGTAGAGATGTATTTTTGTATTTATATGTGCATATACACATATAAACACACAAATACATATGTACACATATATGGACATATATACTGTATGTGTATATATATAAATATATATATATATATATATATATACATATATAAGTGCATTTAAACTTAAAGGGACATTAAACCCAAATTTTCTCTTTCATGCTTCAGATAGAGAATACAATTTTAAACAACTTTCTAATATACGTCTGTTATCTTATTTGCTTCATTCTCTTGATATTCCTTCCTGAAAAGAATATCTAGATAGGCTCAGTAGATTCTGATTGGTGGCTGCACATATTTGCCTCAAGTGATTGGCTCACCCATGTGCATTGCTATTTCTTTAACAAAGGATATCTAAATATTGAAGCAAATTAGATAATTGAAGTAAATTGGAATTTTGATTAAAATTTTATTCTCTGTCTGAATCATTAAAGAAAATCTTTGGGTTTAATGTCCCTTTAACCCAACTCGGTCACGTCATATAATAGATTTTTGAAAATTAGGCATACTTTAATTCATCATTTTATTTTAATATGCATATTTTTTGCTGGTTTTTACCTTTTAAACAGCCGCCGATAACCTCTGTTGCTCCGCCCGCCTTTTGAGCGACGTAAAAAGCGGGTGGGACTGCTGTAGATATCAGAGCACAAGGTGTTTGGGAGGAGTCGGGAGAGAACCGGTGGGAATTTTAAAACATAAAAATCCTATGAACAATAGCTGTGACTACATTAAGGTTATAGTTATGCATTGCGGTCATCAGGAATTGTTAACTTTACTTTAAGTAGATAAAAATATGAAAAAACATATTTATGTAATATTCATATTTAATAAAGTGTTATACTGTGTATTTCCTGTAAATATTTCACATTCCAATGTTCTGCACATAGCAGAATATGTTCTTAATAGATATTCTTTTATATATATACTGTATATATATATATATATATATATATATATATATATATATATATATATATATATTGTACCAAAATACCATCAGATATATGTAGAAATATTAATTTATTTATTTATCAAAATTACTGTAAATAATGTTCTTCACATAGGGGTATTTTTAAAAAGATATTCCTATATATATCTGTATATATCTACACCTACAGTAGATAGGCATCAGATATATGTAAAAATATTTATTTATTAATAAAAAGAACATATTCTTGTATGTGAAGAACACTGGAATGTGAAATATATTAATATTTCATGTCGGGTTAGCACATATGTAAATATGCTATTGGGTTTGCGTGAGAGTGGGGTGTTTTTTCCCACTTTTTTTCTCCATTGACTTCTGTGGGGGAATAGGTGAATAGGTGATTGCACACGCGATATTCTAAGTTTGGCTTTTTCTGCCTGTAGGGTTAACTTTTAACTTTTAACTTGTAAAACCAGGGCAACCCGACACACGCAAAAAGTTTACTTCTAGAGCAATTAGCGATCTAGCGAAAACGATAAATAGCGCTCCACTCGTAATCTGGCCATGTATTGTTAAGAAGCATCAAAAAATATTCACCAAAAACCGTATTTTATCAAAATTTTGTATACAAGATATTATGTATTAGGCATCTTAATCAACAATACATGTTAAGGGCAGGATCACCCGCTTATAAATCTGTAGAAACTTTAGGTGCTCATTAATTTAAATCATGATCTGGCCTTTAAAATGAGGCACCTTAGCAACATCACAAGCATCTATGAGACCAGCACTATATTATGATTCTCCTGACGAATTTTGTTGCCACAGCTGATGCCCTTTATTTTATTGTTAGTAAAGGACTTTGCAATATCATAGAGATACAATATATATTCATATATCCTTGAAAAAAGAAATAAAAAAAAAATGTTATATTTGAGGTTTTCAGTATCCCAAATGGATATATGAACATTAAAGTCAACATTAAATTTTCATGGGTGAGCCAATGACAAGAGGCATATATGTGCAGCCATCAATCACAGCTATCTCCAGCAATGAATGCATTGCAGCTTCTGAGCCTACCTAAGTATGCTTTTCAACAAAGAATACCAAGAAAATAAAGAAAATTTTATAATATTTGTCTAAAATTGCATGCGCTATCTGAATCGTGAAAATTAAATTTTACCATAACTGTTCCTTTAATATTGAAAATGCGTTGTAATTTTACCAGATATAAACCCCTTGTAACTGACAATCATTGATCAAATTATCCTTTTCAAACAAATATAAGATGCTATAAACACAAGAAACTTGTGCTAACAACTATTTGTATTGTATGGTTATAATGTATGTATACTTTGGTCTGTTTTGAGTGTCTGTTAGTATGGTTTTATCACAGAACCCAAATCTCTAATGCAAAAGAGATACCTTAGGGGCGCTCTAACGCACTTAAATTGAAAAAAAAAAAACTCATCAAGGGGGCACAATACAATAAATATGACACAAATAAATAGTTCAAATAAAAATGATACAATAAACATCCAATGATGTAAAAAATCTATACAGAGATCCAGATCCAAGCTCTGGCCGCTCCCTTGATATAGGTCTCATGGACTCATCCAACATCAGGCATCTAAAGAATAGAGCAAACAGGGCCCCACATAGCGTAATCCAATAAAACAAAATGAGTATAATGTATGGATACAAATATACTCACAAAGGAGATGCACCACCAGATAATATAAAGTCAGTCATGGACCATACAGCCTCCTCCTAGCTGTAACTCTGGGAACTCCTCCAGGGTCTATCAAAGGATTATAACAAAACAATACCCCAAGATACCTATAGGAGTTCTCATATAAAATTGTACTTTATATCCAAAAGTGCTATGTTCTGCAATTTAATTGGCAGTAGGATACCATTTAAAATCATTACAATTATTTAAAAATGTAGTAAAAAACAAGTAACGTGTTTCTCAGTCATTGCAGTAACATAACATGGTACCTGCTACAATATATAAATATGTATGATGACAAAATAACAAACAGCTGACTAGCAGATTTGGCTGCTCCTCCTTAACTTGATATGGATTGTAAACAAACCAATATCAGTATCAGAGAAATATATATATATTAATCTAAGAGAAAACTATAAGTAAACCTAATCTTGCATCCCCCAATTTTCAGCCAATCAAATACAAAATTCTGACACCTTTCTTTCTAGAACAAACCAGTATATACATCACACTCCAATTAAGATAAATCAAAGTAATATTTATTAGGGCAATAAAAACAAAACAATTCAACTGAGCCTATATCAGGAATCCCTGTATAAATGTTACCGGTAAGAATATTGCAGTTTGTTAAAGTTCCATTTGGGATGGTGTACATTGTATCCACAACATGTTGCAAACTGTAACAGCACAGGGTTGAATAAGTCTCTCTTCATAGTAACAGGGGTTTGACCATAAAAATCACCAAAGCGTGTAAACAGATCAGGGGTCCTCCCAGAGACCGAGCTCACTGGACCACAAGATCTTCCAGCTACATGTATTTCCCCCCACAGCTGATCACTCTCAGGGCTTCATCAGGCATGACAAGTTGATGTCTGTATCATCCATTTGCCTTCATTTATACATGCCACAGGTGTATTAACTCTTGCTTGCCCTAAATTTTGCACCATACTCTTAACCCAGGGGCGTATTAAGGCCTAGGCCAACAAGACCTGTGCCTATGGCGGCAAATTTTGGGGGGCGGCACTTTTTTCCATTGCACTGGCTGCTGCATTTAGTATTTAGTATTTGGGGTCTGACATTCCTGTGTATATTCCGTCTGAATTTCTAACAATGTCCGGCAGATGTCGCTGATGGTTAGATTCAACACTGCGATAGGCACATGTGCGGTGTGTCTGTGGCCTGAGACGGAGCTTGCACGTCATTGGCTGCGGTAGTTGGAATGTAAAGCGCCGGACACAGGGATCACAGTCCGCTTCGCTGGCTGACATCCCCAGGGAGGGGGGCTGTATATACTGAGAGGTTCGGGGGCTGTGGTCAGTATTTACACACTGCTGCATGGAATACATTATGCGGTCTGAGGCCCCTCGACAAGTTGTTTTAAGTTAGAGCAGAAAGATGGAGAGAAGGGTCTATTGGGGGGAGAGGGGCGGTGAGTGCTGGAGGGAAGTATGGGGGTAACAAGTTGTGCAGAGTGGTACGGAAAGGGTAGTTGTGGAAGGATGTATAGTGACCATGAGAGGGTCACTGAATAGTGAAGAGGGGGGTGAGAGGGTCACTGACTAGTGAAGAGGGGGGTGAGAGGGTCACGGACTAGTGAAGAGGGGGTGAGAGGGTAACTGATATACAGTATATGTATTGCAATATATATATATATTAATTGCAGTATATATATATATATATATATATATATATATATATGTATGTATTGCAGTATATATATAATATATTAATATTTATATATGTTTTGCAGAATATATATATATATTTCTAAATATAAATATATATAGTATACTGCAATGCACACATATATATATATACTGCAATGCAAATATATATATATATATATATATATATATTATTATTATTATTATTATTATTATTATTAACTGCCAGCCTGTTTTTGAAAAAAACAAAAACAAAGAAAAAAAAAGTTATTTTGAATTTTGAGAGAGAGATAAAAAAAGAAGGTTAAAGTAGGCCTAAAAGGAAGGGGGACAGCATAATTTTGAGTGCCTAGGGCAGCACAAAACCTGAATATGCCACTGTCTTAACCGTTTAAATACAGTCTCAGTGCTTGAGAATGGCTACCCCCAGTTTAAATAATAATTAAAAAAACTAAAAAACAAATAGTGTGTGCACTCAAATCAAAGGATTATAGACAGGTGCTTGCAGTCATATACGAATGGTATCAAAAATTAAAAAAGAAAGAAAGATATCCACAATATAAATGGGTAACAAAGAATGACAAGGCAGCACTCAAAAAATCCTAAATCAAAAATATTTTATTTATACCTCTTCACAAACCCTCAGAAAGACACCCAAAACAACCCCTAAAGTGAAAATAACAAATTCAATTTCCAAAACAATACAATATGAACCACTTTATACAATCCTGCACATTCTCATAGTACAATTGATTATGAAGCTTAACTTGAGCACATAAGTGTACTTGACACGCTCAAACAGTTCCAATGGTAATTAAACAGCAACAGTCCTTTTAATTGTGTTGAACTGCTACATGCAATTCTTGCTTGAAGAAACAAAGTTGCATTTAAATTCCAATACTTCAATCAAATGAAGAGAATAAATACTGCCACCTCAGTCTTTTGGAGCCCTTAGTGTTAATACACGCTCCCAGTATTTGATCAAGAGGCAGACCACCGTTTGGTGTAGGATGGTAAATATCCGTTGTACTCAATTAAACCCCCAAAGGAACTCACCGCTCCACTTGTATAGACAGTGACACCTGTGGCTATTTTCCGCTGCAGCATATTGCCTGGCATTCCGTCCTCAATTCCAACTTAGAGACGTGCCTCTTAGGTGCATCCAACCACGGTTCTCAAAGTCTGTGTTTAGTGGGTGGGGAGACAAACAGGATACATACGGCTCACAATTCAAGGATCCCAGTTATTTACTTGCTATAAAATTTCAAGTTTTAAACCTAAAGCAGGAAATAAGAGCATAGATAAAGCATGTATGCTGAAATGTATTGACCAGCCCTGTTTGCAAACGTTTGCTATTGCTTTTAGTGCTGCATATTAGCTAAAATTTATTGTAAATAATGTTAAGCTTTTCTAAATATTATTTAAACTGGGGGTAGCCATTCTCAAGCACTGAGACTGTATTTAAATGGTTAAGATTATGGTTTTAAATTTATATACATATATACATAGTATATATATATCAAACTGCAATATTCTTACCAGCAACAATTATACAGGGATCCCTGATATAGGCTCAGTTGAAATATTTTGGTTTTTATTGCCCTAATAAATACTTTGATTTATCTTAATTGGAGTGTAATGTATATACTAGTTTGTTCTAGAAAAAATTTCATTGGCTGAAAATAGGGGGATGCGGGATTAGGTTTACTTATAGTTTTCTCTTAGATTAATGTAATTAGTTAAATGTCCTGCACCAGGACCACCACAATTAACTATATAGTGGTGTCCTGTCCCTACCTGCTAAAATCCGTACTAGCTGGTTATAGATTTTATATATATATATATATATATATATATATATATATATATATATATATATATATATATATATATAAATACGGAGCTTGATAAATATTGCCCCTTAGACTTTAGAACAACTGATTTTTCTTACATGGGCAGATACCTAGATGAATCTCTAAAAGGGATGGCACAGATTACAGGAGTACAAGAACAGTGGGTATATCTTACAAATGCTATAGTAGATGCAACTAAACACTGTATTCAGCTTTTTTGCAAAAAAAAAAAAAAAATGTATTGCCTTGGAATAGATCCTAAGATTGTTAAGTGGGTAAAATGCTGGCTTAAGGATAGAAGGCAGAGGGTTTCAATTAATGGAGTACATTCAAAGGAGGCATCAGTTACTAGTGGTGTTCCCCAAGGGTCAGTTCTTGGGCCTGTTTTGTTTAACATGTTCATAAGTAATAATGGAAGAGAGATTGAGGGGAAGGTTTCCTTGTTTGCTGATGATACAGAAATTTGTAACAGGGTAGATGTTCCAGGAGGAGTTGATCAAATGAACTGTGATATTAAAAAACTAGAGGACTGGTCAAATAAATGGGATATGAAATTTAATATTACCAAGAGCAAAATTATGCATATAGGATCCAAAAACCCAAAGGCCAATTATAGTCTCAATGGTACATTACTGACTGTAACTAAAGAAGAAAGGGACTTGGGAATTATTATTTCAGATTATATAAAATTTGGCACACAATGCAGTAGTGCAGCCAGTAAGGCCAGTCAAACACTTGGTTGCATTGGAAGAGGTATTAGTAGCAGAAATAGCAAGGTTCTTATGCCACTTTACAATCATTAGTTAGACCAAATCTGGAATACTGTGTACAGTTCTGGAGACTATGGGCTCCATGTACTAAATGGCGGATGGACAGCTTCTCAACTCGCGAAGCTGTCCGCCCGCCTTCGCTACACACGGGCAGCGGATCTGTTGATCTGCTTGCCCATATGTATCATTACACACTCATCGGAGTGTGTAATGCCCGCCCCTTAAAACGCGCGACCAATCACGCGACTGAAGGGGCTGTGAATCACCAAGAGTGAGCGTTCTCTCTGTGATTTTGCCTCCCCACCTAAGAGGTGGTGTAGGGTGTAGGAAGCAGCGGTCTAATGACCGCTGCTTCTTACATTGCGGGAAGCAGGCTCGCATATGCGAACCTGCCCCGCAAAGGATCCAGAGCAGCTTTCGCTGCTTCGTACATGGAGCTCTATATCTTCAGAAAGATATAAATAAACTAGAAGCTGTCCAAAGGAGGGCTACTAAAATGGTACATGGTCTAAAATGTAAAACCTACAAAGAAAGACTCTATGATCTAAATATGTATAGTTTAGAGGATAGAAGGGAAAGAGGTGACATGATAGAATCCTTCGAATATATAAAGGGACTTAATAAAATAGAAACTGAAAGATTTTTTCACAAAAAATAAATGACAAAACAAGGGGTCACAATCTAAAGTTAGAGGGTAGCAGATTCAGGAGAAATTTGAGGAAGCATTTTTTTACAGAAAGGGTGGTGGATTCATGGAATAAACTTCCATTTGATGTGGTAAACACAAAGACTGTAAAGGAATTCAAAAATCCCTGGGACATGCATAAGGCTATCCTAAGGAAAAAGTAACATGCAATATGGGTAGACTTGATGGGCCTTTTTGGTTCTTATCTACCGTTAAATTCTATGTTTCTATGTTTTCCCTTCGCTTTGGGAATCACTGATATCCAACAGGAGGGATAGTTCTCATTTAGTTTCCGCCAAAGTCACAGCAGTTACGGAATGCTTATAAGTCAGCCTCCTAGGTAAATCTTCCAGCTGTCTGCACACAGTCCGTTGCCACTTTACTTTCTATCTCTCAATTGTCACTTTCCTTTATCTTTCAGGGTTCTGCTTCACACACAGAGGTCTATTTATATATGTGCACACAGACATGATCCGCTATAGCGAACCATGTCCGCTGCACATTGATAAATGCCGACAGCATACACTGGTGCAATACCGCTCCCTGCAGATTTGTGGCCAATCGGCTGCTAGCAGGGGGTGTCAATCAGCCCGACCGTACATGATCGGGTGGATTGCTATACACTGCCTCAGAGGCGGCGTATGAGTTTAGGAGCAGCTGCTTCTTAACTCCCGTTTCCGGCGAGCCTAAAGGCCATTCGGCCCTTGTTAAATAGAGCTCATAGCCTCTATTGCTCGTCCAGTTAGAGCAGATTGTGCAATGGTAGGCAACTCACGGTCGCATCTGAACTCCTTCGACCCTATATATAAATATAAATATATATATATATATATATATATATATATATATAAATAATGTAGTAATATATAATATATAATATAATATATAATATATAATATATAGACAAAAGAATCTAAAAATTCCACAGATGCTAGTGATTAGTTCAATCATACCAATATAAACAAACTTAGCTGTTATCCCAAAACTTATACAGTATATGTGTATTTGAGTGTATTTGAGATTGCGGTAGCAATTAGCGCTCCTAAAATTAATCATTAATCAGATCTCTGGTTAATTTTAAAAATGTGGCCCAATTACCCCAAATTTAAGTGTAAATTTCTATAATAATAAAAAAATAACATCCTTACGGCTAGATTAAAAGTTTTGTCTGTAAAAACTTGCGTTGCTAACAAGCCCTTTTTTTCCAGCGCACACTTTAAACAATGCTGGTATTACAAGTTTTCTGAATGGCTGCGTTAGCCTCAGAAAAGTGTGCGTTGAGTAAATTTAGCGCCACTTCTCACTGTAATACCAGCGTTGCTTACGGTAGCGGTAAGCTGGCTAAAACGTCCTCGTGCACGAGCTCCTCATAGGAAACAATGGGGCTGAGCTGGGTGGAAAAAAACCTAACACCTGCAAAAAAGCAGCATTCAGCTCCAAACGCAGCCCCATTGTTTCCTATGGGAAAATAGTTTCTATTTCTACACCTAACACCCTAACATGAACCCCGAGTCTAAACACCCCTAACCTTACACTTATTAACCCCTAATCTGCCGCTCCTGACATCCTCGCCACCTGCATTATATTATTAACCCCTAATCTGCCGCTCCGGACACCGCAGCCACCTACATTATACCTATGAACCCCTAATCTGCTGCCCCTAACATCGCCGACGCCTACATTATATTTATTAACCCCTAATTTCCCACCCCCAATGTCGCCGCCACCTACCTACAAATATTAACCCCTAATCCTAAAACCCTAACACCCCCCTAACTTAAATCTATTTTTAATAAATCTAAATAAAATTACTATAATTAAATAAATTATTCCTAATTAAAACGAAATACTTACCTATAAAATAAATCCTAATATAGCTACAATATAACTAATAGTTACATTATAGCTATTTTAGGATTTATTTTTATTTTACAGGCAACTTTGTATTTATTTTAACTAGGCACAATAGTTATTAAATAGTTATTAACTATTTAATAGCTAACTAGCTAAAATAAATACAAAATTACCTGTATAATAAACCCTAACCTAAGTTACAATTACACCTACTCTATAATTAAATTAATTACCTAAACTAGCTACAATTAAATACAATTAAATTAAATAAACTAAATTACGGAAACCCCCCCACACTAAATTACAGAAAATAAAAAAGAAATTACAATATTTTAAACTAATTACACCTAATCCAATCCCCCTAATAAAATAAAAAAGCCCCCCAAAATAATAAAATTCCCTACCCTATACTAAATTACAAATAGCCCTTAAAAGCGCCTTTTACGGGGCATTGCCCCAAAGTAGTCAGCTCTTTTACCTGGGGCAGAAGAGGACATCTGGATCGGCCGAAGTCTTCATCCTATCCGGGCAGAAGAGGACATCCGGACCGGCAGACATCTTCATCCAAGCGGCATCTTCTATCTTCATCCATCCGTCGAGGAACAGCTCCATCTTGACGACCTCCGGCGCGGAACATCCTTCTAGGCCAACGACTACCCGACGAATGGCTGGTCCTTTAAATGACGTCATCCAAGATGGCGTCCCTCGAATTCCGATTGGCTGATAGGATTCTATCAGCCAATCGGAATTAAGGTAGGAAAAATCCGATTGGTTGATTCTATTGGCTGATTGAACTTCAATCCGATTGGCTGATTAAATCAACCAATCGGATTTTTCCTACCTTAATTCCGATTGGCTGATAGAATCCTATCAGCCAATCGGAATTCGAGGGACGCCATCTTGGATGATGACAATTAAAGGAATATTCATTCGTTGTTAGTCTGTCGGCCTAGAAGGATGTTCCGTGCCAGAGGTCTTTAAGATGGAGCCGTTCCTCGTCGGATGGATGAAGATAGAAGATGCCGCTTGGATGAAGATGTCTGCCGGTCCAGATGTCCTCTCCTGCCTGGATAGGATGAAGACTTCTGCCGGTCCGGATGTCCTCTTCTGCCCCATCGGATGACCAGTGGTGCCCGGCTGGGTGAAGACGGCTCAAGGTAGGGTGATCTTCAATGGGGTAGTGTTAGGTTTTTTTAAGGGGGGATCAGGTGGGTTTTAGAGTAGGGGTGTGTGGGTGGTGGGTTGTAATGTTGGGGAGGGTATTGTATTTCTTTTTTTACAGGTAAAAGAGCTGATTACTTTGGGGCAATGCCCCGCAAAAAGCCTTTTTAAGGGCTGGTAAAAGAGCTGATTACTTTGGGGCAATGCCCCGCAAAAGGTTCTTTTAAGGGCTATTTGTAATTTAGTGTAGGGTAGGGAATTTTATTATTTTGGGGGGCTTTTTTATTTTATTAGGGGGCTTAGATTAGGTGTAATTAGTTTAAAATATTGTAATTTCTTTTTTATTTTCTGTAATTTAGTGGGGTTTTTTTTTCATAATTTAGTTTATTTAATTTAATTGTATTTAATTGTAGGTAGTTTAGGTAATTAATTTAATTATAGAGTAGTGTTAGGTGTAATTGTAACTTAGGTTAGGGTTTATTTTACAGGTAATTTTGTATTTATTTTAGCTAGGTAGTTATTAAATAGTTAATAACTATTTAATAACTATTGTACCTATTTATTTGGAAAATTAGGGGTTAATAAATATAATGTAGGTTTCGGCGATGTTAGGGGCAGCAGATTAGGGGTTCATAGGTATAATGTAGGTGGGGGCAAAGTCCGGTCGGCAGATTAGGGGTTAAATAGTGTTTGCAATGTGGGGGGGCCTCGGTTTAGGGGTTAATAGGTAGTTTATGGGTGTTAGTGTACTTTTTAGTACTTTAGTTATAAGCTTTATGTTCCGACGTTAGCCCATAAAACTCTTAAAGGGCCATTTTACACTCATTTTTTCTTTGCATAAATGTTTTGTAGATGATCTATTTATATAGCCCATAAAGTTTTTTGTTTTTTTTTTTAAATGTATAATTTTGCTTATTTTTAAATAACATTGCTCTGATTTTCAGACTCCTAACCAAGCCCCAAAGTTTTATTTGAATACCTTCTCCAGCTTGCTCCTGTTTGGGTAAAGGATCTTTTCATATGCAAAAGAAGGGGGAGGGGGGTGTCTTATTTCCCACTTGCAGTGGGCTTTCCAACTGCCTTTTCAATAGAGCTAAACTGAAGCTTCTAAGTAAGTTTTTAAACCATTTTATACTGGATTTTTATATCAGTATCTGTGCATCTTATTCTTTATAGTAGTTTCTATTACATGCAGTTATATGAAAATGAGTGTATACTGTCCCTTTAACTACTGACTTTTATATGTGTTAGGAGTCTTGGAGGTAGAGGCTGTACCGCTCACTTCTTCCAAGACTTGTAATACCAGCGTTAGGAAAATCCCATTAAAAAGATAGGATACGCAATTGACGTAAGGGGATTTGCGGTATGGAAAAGTCGTGGAAGAAAAGTGAGCGGTACACCTGTACCTGCCAAACTCGTAATACCAGTGGGCATTAAAAAGCAGCTTTAGGACCCCTTAACGCTGCTTTTTAAGGCTAACGCCAAACTCATAATCTGGCCGTTAATTATTTAAAACAAAAACTGCAAGACGCAGTTTGAGGTAAAAGTGAGCGGGTGGTGGGTGTTAGAAAAAAAAAACAGCACTGAAAAGTGCCTTTACATAGCGTTCTATGAGGACACATAAATATATAATCATATAAGCATATACAGTGTACATATATATTTACACTTAGCTGCCTATCGTTGCATGACTTACCCCCTTCACTGAACTAGGTTCTCAGCCATGTCTGACGGCATGAGAACAAGGCTACCATTGGAGCCTATGGAAGCACACTCTCATAAGCCCAAAGCTTCCCTGCAATGTGAACATGAGGTTGCGTTCACATTGCGCCTGACTTGTTATACCAGCGCCCATTTGCGTGCACTGGTATTACTGAGTAGAGCGCAAATATCTGGCCCATTTTATACAATGCTTTTAGAATGCACTCTGAATTCAAGAAATGTTCTTGTACACTGTATAATGCGGATAAACAAAATTATACAAGTATCAAATTCCCATAAGGAATGATAGTGGTAAAGAAACACTTAAAGATCCAAAAATAATACTATTGATTCAAACACATAAATAATTAGATACATTTAAACATAACAAGCTATTTAAGCTGTAATGTGTGAAAATATGCAGGAACTAGAGCTCCTTATGAATGACACTACTGTAAATAGATATTCAAGTTGATGTATACAACAAGGCATTAGCGTATGTATTTGTTTATAATGTTGCCTGGCAACTGTTGTATGTAATCAAATCTTCACACAGGACTGATACGATGTGTTGACACTGCTAGGATATAACAACAATATCTAAGAATATAGAGGAGTTAAGAGGGTTTATTTATTTAATTTACTATTTGTTGCATCTGATAATGGCTCAGGATCCTCTGTTTGTAAAAATATGGGTGCCAGAAATGAGAAAGGAAGAGTGATAACCAGGAGACAGACAGGGCTTGTACTGTTACAGAGACAGGGTCAATGAGAGAATGTTCCAAAAGAATATGCACGTCATTTCCAGTTCGACCAGGATTTTCCAAATGATGTTCTTATTGCACCTCAAAAGACAAAAATATACAAAAAATAACGAAGTACTGCATCAACTTTTTCTTTATAACAACTTGCCATTTGCTTACTCATGTTTTATAGAAACCATCTCAATGTATTTGAATATGAGCTACAAAGAGTTAATAGTTGGGAAAATTAGTCTTTATAAAGTGGTTCTGACCAAAGTGACATCCTTGGAAAACACACCTGTAGGTATGAATCACACTTCATTTCTGTATATGTTTCTGGGAGGGGCAAAGCATACTGTGTATACATGCATGCGTGTGCAATTCTTAACGACTTTCCAATTTACTTTCCAATATAATTATTATCGTGCCTGGATAAAGTGTTCTTTAAAATGCATTGTTTATAACAGGTGGCCAATTTAGTGATTTTCTATTTTATTTTATTTCCTACAATTATTATTTGCACAAATTTTGTATTATATTAGATTTTAATGATGTCTCAGGGTTATAGCACTAAGGTTGAATAATTTGGGCATTTAAAGTGATCAATGTGTTGAGCTATAAGGAAGCTGGCTTGCCTTATGGGTAAGGAGTCAAAAGCTATTCACATTTTTATTGAATCAATATTGCTCTTTCAATATTCAAATATATATTCAATATATAGCACTAAGGCCAAGATTTAGTAAGGGCCAGGCGGACAAGGTTCACTTACATGAACCTGTCTGCCCAGTATCGCCATCAGCAGGCAGCAATACAATGCTGGCATTTAGCATTGCACAAGCCGCTGTGCAATGCCACCCCCCGCATGGTCAGACTTGTCCGGGGTGATTGCAAAATCGGAGGTAGCTTATAGGTCAAGAAGCAGCGATCTAATAACCGATGTTTCTTAAATATCGGCGGCCGGCTCGCTCAAGCTCTCAAAAGCTGCTTCACGCTGTTTCATAAATTTCCCCATACTGGAAATTCCAGCCTCTGACAATTTTCAGTCATCCAGGGGTATTTTGAAAATGTTAAATGGCTGAGTCAATCTTCTTTTTTTTTTTTTACTATATCCATCCAACTGCAATGTAATTGTCCTAACAATGAAAAATACCTCATAGCACTGGTCCTATTTGAAGCTCTGGCAATTCTAAAGGAACCTTTATCAGCTTCTGACAATAGAAATAAATCACTTGAAAAAGGAGGATCTCAACATTCTATGGGCTTGATTTATCAAAAGTCGAGTGGACATGATTTTCTATAGCGAATCATGTCTGCTGGACATTGCTTCAGGAAGACAGCATATACATTTATCATTGCACAAGCATTTTCACCCTGTTTAATGGCGGCCAATCGGGTGCTAGCAGGGGCTGTCAATCATCCCGATTTGTATCAGATTGGTATGAATTAAATCTGCCACCTTTAAGGTGGCGGAGAGGTAAAGGAACAGCGGTCTTACGACTGCTGCTTCCTAACTTTCGTTTCAGGTGAGCATCCGCTTCTTGACAAATGGAGCCCTATGTCTTTATAGTTGCCAAGTGATCATCAATGCAATAATAATCAACAAGCAGCAGCCTCTAGTCTCAGTATATTTTGTTATTGGCATGAGGGCTCATAGATCTTTTTTGAACTAATAAAAAAAATTGTATGTAGCTAAATATCAGGCTGATCACAATCTTGCATTTGTTTTCAGTAAATAACAACTTCTAAACTAGAGCCAGTGTTGCCAGTGTGTTTTCCCAGTGATCACAATCCCAAAATGCTTTTAATGTTAATACCACTGAAAGTCAAAATCATTACCTACTGAAAAAAAAACAAGAAATCATTACTAGGTTCTTTTTTTCTTCCAATTTTTGAATCCACAACCCAAAATGTGTCTGATTAAAGGGCCATAATACCCAAATGTTTAAACACTTGAAAGTGATGCAGCATAGCTGTAAAAAGCTGACTAGAAAATATCTCCTGAACATCTCGATGTAAAAAAGAAAGATATTTTACCTCAAAAGTTCCTCAGTAGCCACCTCCCATTGTAAAGTATTTCTAAGCAGCATTTTAGTGTGTCTGTCCTGGGACATCTGAAGGGATGAGCATCGTGCACTCTCATCTTATTTCGCCAATCAGGTAAAGGAAGCTTACTATGAAATCTCATGAGAGTCAAGTCAAATCTCATGAGATCACAGTAAGAGTTCATGGCCTCAGCACTGCTGATGCTGATTGGCTGCTGTTCATTTCTTCATTTTTTTTTTATTTTTTTACCTGCAGCTGGGAGCAGTTGAGTATAACTTTTTACACAGAACTTACTCTGCTGAGCTGAGGAGATTGTGAGGTAAAATATCTTCCTTTTTTACATAGAGATGCTCAGGTGATATTTTCCTGTCAGCTTTTTACAGTTATACTGCATCAGTTTCAAGTGATTTAGCATATGATTATTATGTCCCTTTAACAACAACCAAAATGTCAGTTTTCTGGATTTAGCAATTACATCACAGGTTGAAGGGCCTGTATTTTATTTGATCCCTATGTAATAGTTTGTAGTGATGCTAATAGGTGTTTTGACATTGATTTGTTGTGCTCTAAAATCAAAGAGATATGAGTCTTTTTAAAGAATTTGAACCAGGACATTAACTGTATAGTGGGAATGTGTTTTTGTTAGGTTATCAATTATGCTATTTTGTATTTGTGTCAAAGTGCTTATTATTAATATTTTACGTTAATTTTTAAGCAAATAACATTTGTATCTGTTTGGCTGTGTTGAGTCCTAACATTGTCCAATATGGCAGTGGGTAATTTCAGTGTTACATATACTGCTTAGTACATTGAGCCCAAAAAAAGTGTTGTTCTGTATATAATAAAGTCATTTTACCTATTGAATATTACAAGTTGAAATGACCCCTTAAAGGGATAGTTTACTTAAAAATATTCTCTCCTTTAATTTGTTCCCAATGACCTACTTTACCTGCTGGAGTGTATTAAATTGTGTACAAGTATTTTGAAAGTTTTTGGCCTTAGGGCCAAGCTATAGATAAGCTATGTAAACACAGCCAGTAGAAGAAATTACACTTCCAGGGGAGTATAGAAGAGATAAGGCAATAACATGTTAATTTTCCACTGTTCTTTCCAAGGTTTTTAGTTTACTAACAGATATAAGATAAAGAAGCATGAATATGTACAGAATGTGATAAAGTAATGAGGTCTGATTATACAGACAAGCTTAACCCATTTTATTAGGTTGTGGCTATTAAAACACAAAATCAGCAATTTCATATATACAAATAAACCGTAAAAAGCAAATTCTCATACATTTTATACTCTGCAGTTGGTAAAAAAAGTAATTGGCAACAAATTAAGGGAAAACAATTTTACAGTATACTGTCCCTTTAAATGTGTTGTTAAAGGTACATGAAACCCACATTTTTATCTTTCATGATTCAGATAG
This sequence comes from Bombina bombina, assembly GCF_027579735.1. NCBI lineage: Eukaryota > Metazoa > Chordata > Amphibia > Anura > Bombinatoridae > Bombina > Bombina bombina. The sequence goes on along the minus strand of NC_069501.1, from coordinate 1,149,004,169 downwards.
AGCATACAATTATAAATAACTTTCCAATGTATTTCTCTTAAGTATGTTTTCATTCTCTTTGTATCCTTTGCGGAAAAATATACTTAAAAAAGACCCCAGAGAATAAGAAAAACCAGTCTTGAGAAAGGTCAGTGTATGACCGAAACGCGTCGACTGGTAAGTGACACTCTGGTAGGATTATTTTGTTTAAAACCATCTGCACTATTATTGTTTTTTGTTGTTGGCAGAAAAGAATAGAATATTGCTGAAAATTACATTGACCGCTTGGGTCACCACCTAGAAGACAGATTGCACCTCACACTGGCGAGAGGAACATTGGGAGATAACTTTCTACACTCCATTTGGGAGAAATAACAAGTACATACTTTCATCCTAACTGACAATTTTATGGATACGTGATTGTTCACATTTTATCAGGACTATTTTTTGCATATATATATTTTTTTCATTCTCTTTTTCCATTTTTTGTTTCACGTTTGTGTTCACATCAACATTGACTTTGACCACCTTTTACTGTGATTTTATACCAATTATTGAGTATAAGTTTGTTCACACAGCATTTGGATTATTGTTTTGATCACCTTGTTCTCTGAATATCATTTGTTTTTCAACATTTGTTTTTTAATAATTTTTTAGAAATTATTCAAACACTTCACTTTATCAATATATTTTCAGTACCATTAGGCACTCTTTACTCACATTAAGAAATTAGAAAACACACGGTAAATATTACCACATGATGCAAGACATTTAGTCACCATTAGACAGACCACAATATAAGGAAGTGTCTCTCTAACGAAATCACCTAAACTGTTCCACTTACACATCAGGATATATTACACCGCTAGCAATTTTTCCAATTTTTCTAATATAAAAATTGTTAAAGAAATAATTGTTTTTATTTTTATTTTTTGATTTTAAGTTATTGTAAAATCTTGGATCCTTGATTATTTATTTATTGTTTTTAAGGTTTAACGTAATGTTAACTTTTATATGTATAAATAAACAGACATAATTTTACATATCCCAGACCCGGCCATTTGGTTTTTGGCGCTTTGATTACCTCTTATCTGATTATCCATATCTTTTTGACCGCTAGGGGTCAATTGATTAAAGCAAAGGGTCCTTGGCAATTGGCGCTTAGTGTAACTTACCAATTAAGGGGTCGATCCGATATAAAGCGTCGCCCGCAAAAGCCGGCAACGCCAATAATTACGCGGATTTGGTATCCTATATACGGCGTAAGCTAGAAGTTACGCGCGTATATTTCTGCCGTCGCCCGCAGTTTTTTGGGCCATAGGCAGGTATACCAAACCCGCGCAGTTTGGTATCCAATATGCAGCGTAAGGACTTACGTGGCGAAAATGGAGAAAACTTACTCCATTTTCACCTCGCCACAAAAAGCAGCCGTAAGAAGCCTTACGCTGACTATTGGAGCCCCGTAACTCCCTAAACTAGCTGCTAAAATAAACCTAACACCTAACGCATGCGCAATGTCTATCTCCCTGTCAACCGCGATCTTCTAAAATAAACCTAACACCTAACGCATGCGCAATGTCTATCTCCCTGTCAACCGCGATCCCCCCCCCCCCCCGAAATCCCTAATAAAGTTATTACCCCCTAAAACGCCGCTCCCGGACCCCGCCGCCATCTACATAAACTAACCCCCTACTGTGAGCCCCTAAAACCGCCGCCATCTACCTTATCTATCCCGTAATCTGACCCCTTACACCGCCGCCACCTATATAAAAATGATTAACCCCTAATTTAATCTACCTACCCCGCCGCCAGCTATGTTATCTATATTAACCCTAAGTATATTATAGTTAATATATTTATTACATTATATATATTAACTATATTAACCCTAATTATATTAGGGTTAATATAGTTAATATAGTTACTATAGTATTTATATTAACTATATTAACTCTATCTAACCCTAACACCCCTAACTAAATTTATATTAAATTAATCTAATTAATTTATAAACTAAAATATTCCCATTTAAATCTAAATACTTACCTATAAAATAAACCCTAAGATAGCTACAATATAATTAATAATTACATTATAGCTATGTTAGGGTTAATATTTATTTTACAGGTAAATAGTTAATTATTTTAACTAGGTATAATAGATATTAAATAGTTATTAACTATTTAATATCTACCTAGTTAAAATAATTACCCAATTACCTGTAAAATAAATCCTAACCTAAGTTACAAATACACCTACACTATCAATAAATTTAATAAACTACAAACATCTATCTAAAAATACAATTAAATTAACTAAACTAAATTACAAAAAAAAAACAAACACTAAATTACAAAAAATAAAAAAAAGATTACAAGATTTTTAAGCTAATTACACCTATTCTAAGCCCCCTAATAAAATAATAAACCCCCAAAATAACAAAAATTCCCTGCCCTATTCTAAATTAAACAAATTTCAAAGCTCTTTACCTTACCAGCCCTTAAAAGGGCCTTTTGTGGGGCATGCCCCAAAGAATTCAGCTCTTTTGCATTCAACAAATACAATCCCCCCCCCATTACAACCCACCACCCACATACCCCTATTCTAAACCCACCCAAACCCCCCTTAAAAAATCCTAACACTACCCCCCTGAAGATCTCCCTACCTTGTCTTCACCACACCGGGCCGAACTCCTGATCCGATCCGGGCGATGTCGTCCTCCAAGCGGCAAAGAAGAATTCTTCCTCCGGCGATGTCATCCTCCAAGCGGCAAAGAAGAATTCTTCCTCCGGCGACGTCTTCCTCCAAGCGGCAGCAAAGTCTTCATTCTTCCGGCGGCATCTTCAATCTTCTTTCTTCGCTCCGCCGCCGCGGAGCATCCATCCCGGCCGACTGCTAAACTTGGAATGAGGTACCTTTAAATGACGTCATCCAAGATGGCGTCCGCCGAATTCCGATTGGCTGATAGGATTCTATCAGCCAATCGGAATTAAGTTAAAAAAATCTGATTGGCTGATTGAATCAGCCAATCAGATTCAAGTTCAATCCGATTGGCTGATCCAATCAGCCAATCAGATTGAGCTCGCATTCTATTGGCTGTTCCGATCAGCCAATAGAATGCAAGCTCAATCTGATTGGCTGATTGGATCAGCCAATCGGATTGAACTTGAATCTGATTGGCTGATTCAATCAGCCAATCAGATTTTTTTAACTTAATTCCGATTGGCTGATAGAATCCTATCAGCCAATCGGAATTCGGCGGACGCCATCTTGGATGACGTCATTTAAAGGTACCTCATTCCAAGTTTAGCAGTCGGCCGGGATGGATGCTCCGCGGCGGCGGAGCGAAGAAAGAAGATTGAAGATGCCGCCGGAAGAATGAAGACTTTGCTGCCGCTTGGAGGAAGACGTCGCCGGAGGAAGAATTCTTCTTTGCCGCTTGGAGGATGACATCGCCGGAGGAAGAATTCTTCTTTGCCGCTTGGAGGACGACATCGCCCGGATCGGATCAGGAGTTCGGCCCGGTGTGGTGAAGACAAGGTAGGGAGATCTTCAGGGGGGTAGTGTTAGGATTTTTTAAGGGGGGTTTGGGTGGGTTTAGAATAGGGGTATGTGGGTGGTGGGTTGTAATGGGGGGGGGATTGTATTTGTTGAATGCAAAAGAGCTGAATTCTTTGGGGCATGCCCCACAAAAGGCCCTTTTAAGGGCTGGTAAGGTAAAGAGCTTTGAAATTTGTTTAATTTAGAATAGGGCAGGGAATTTTTGTTATTTTGGGGGTTTATTATTTTATTAGGGGGCTTAGAATAGGTGTAATTAGCTTAAAAATCTTGTAATCTTTTTTTTATTTTTTGTAATTTAGTGTTTGTTTTTTTTGTAATTTAGTTTAGTTAATTTAATTGTATTTTTAGATAGATGTTTGTAGTTTATTAAATTTATTGATAGTGTAGGTGTATTTGTAACTTAGGTTAGGATTTATTTTACAGGTAATTGGGTAATTATTTTAACTAGGTAGATATTAAATAGTTAATAACTATTTAATATCTATTATACCTAGTTAAAATAATTAACTATTTACCTGTAAAATAAATATTAACCCTAACATAGCTATAATGTAATTATTAATTATATTGTAGCTATCTTAGGGTTTATTTTATAGGTAAGTATTTAGATTTAAATAGGAATATTTTAGTTTATAAATTAATTAGATTAATTTAATATAAATTTAGTTAGGGTTAGATAGAGTTAATATAGTTAATATAAATACTATAGTAACTATATTAACTATATTAACCCTAATATAATTAGGGTTAATATAGTTAATATATATAATGTAATAACTATATTAACTATAATATACTTAGGGTTAATATAGATAATATAGCTGGCGGCGGGGTAGGTAGATTAAATTAGGGGTTAATCATTTTAATAGAGATGGCGGCGGTGTAAGGGGCTTACATTAGGGGTTAATAATTTTAATATAGATGGCGGCGGTGTTAGGGGCTCACTTTAGGGGGTTATAGATATAATATAGCTGGCGGCGGGGTACGGGAGCGGCGGTTTAGGGGTTAATAACTTTATTAGGTTGCGGCGGGGTAAAGGAGCGGCGGTTTAGGGGTTAATAGCTTTTTTATTGTTAGGCTAGTGAGGGGGGATAGCGGATAGAGGGTTAGACAGTGCGGGCTATGTTAGGGAGGCGTGTTAGACAGTGCGGGCTATGTTAGGGAGGCGTGTTAGACAGTGCGGGTGTTTTAGACTTTAGTCAGGTTTTATAGGCGCCGGCAGATTCTAACGTGGCGCAAGTCACTGGCGACGCCAGAAATTTGTACTTACGCAGATTTCTGGACATCGCTGGTTTGTGAGACTTACGGCACGTTAGCATCTGACGGCGACCTATATGGGATGGCTCGAGTTGCGAGCTGAAACTGCGGGCGACGCCGGTCTCCTCGCTTGCGCCGCAAACTGCGATCTATATCGGATCGCGCCCTAAAATGTTATGCTTTCTCTGAATGATTGAAGAAAAAATTTGGGTTTCATGTCCCTTTAAGTATTGAGAACAGATTGTAATCAGAAAAACAGCACTGGCGGCATTAAGTATAGGACCATTTGTCACTGAAACATTATTTTAAAAAAGTGCTGCTGATTACTATTGTGATCAAGTTGACATGCTGATCATTATCAAACTATAGATCATGATCAACGCCTATCTAGGCCAATAAACATTGACGATCATTGAATGATTTTTGGTGGATCTTTCCTTAGCTGTTTTATCTATGCTAAGTGGCTTTGGACAAGAGCAGAAGCATGCATACATTTTCATATTGAGCTGTCTTACTCTGTAACATTTTCAATTATTATGAATAGATCGTATTCATTGTCATTTTTTTGTATGAATTGCAAGGTAATGAAAGTGATAAGAAATAATAAGGGCGATAACTTTTGTGTGCAAGCGATATCTTTTTTTTCCGGCTTTTTGCACGCTCATATTGCAAGTTGAAAGTAACCACAAATTTGAGGGCTCAATCAAGATTTACGCTTGACAGGTTAGAAAGACTGACAACCTTGCGCTAAGGTAGGAAAATTCTGATTGGCTGATGGAATCAGCCAATCAGATTCAAGTTCAATCCGATTGGCTGATCCAATCAGCCAATCAGATTGAGCTCGCATTCTATTGGCTGTTCCGATCAGCCAATAGAATGCGAGCTCAATCTGATTGGCTGATCCAATCAGCCAATCGGATTGAACTTGAATCTGATTGGCTGATTCAATCAGCCAATCAGAATTTTCCTACCTTAATTCCGATTGGCTGATAGAATCCTATCAGCCAATCGGAATTAGAGGGACGTCATCTTGGATGATGTCCCTTAAAGGAACCTTCATTCGTCGGGAGTTCGTCGTGGAGGAAGGATGTTCCGCGTCGGCGGGATGAAGATGGAGCCGGAAGAAAGAAGATTGAAGATGCCGCTTGATAGAAGACTTCAGCCGGATGATGGACCTCTTCAGCCCCCGCTTGGATGAAGACTTCAGCCGGATGATGGACCTCTTCAGCCCCCGCTTGGATGAAGACTTCAGCCAGATGATGGATCTCTTCAGCCCCCGCTTGGATGAAGACATCGCCCGGATTGGATGAAGAATTCGGCTCGGCTGAGTGAAGACGACTCAAGGTAGGAAGATCTTCAGGGGGTAGTGTTAGGTTTATTTAAGGGGGGTTTGGGTTAGATTAGGAGTATGTGGGTGGTGGGTTGTGATGTTGGGGGGGGTACTGTATGTTTTTTTTTACAGGCAAAAGAGCAGAATTCTTTGGGGCATGCCCCGCAAAAGGCCCTTTTAAGGGCTGGTAAGGTAAAAGAGCTTTTCAATTTTTATTTTAGAATAGGGTAGGGCATTTTTTTATTTTGGGGGGCTTTGTTATTTTATTAGGGGGCTTAGAGTAGGTGTAATTAGCTTAAAATTTTAATATTTTTTATAATGTTTGTAAATTATTTTTTTATTTTTTGTAACTTAGTTCTTTTTTTATTTTTTGTACTTTAGTTAGTGTATTTATTTGTATTTATTTGTAGGTATTTGTATTTTTATTTATTTAATGATAGTGTAGTGTTAGGTTTAATTGTAACTTAGGTTAGGATTTATTTTACAGGTAATTTTGAAATTATTTTAACTAGGTAGCTATTAAATAGTTATTAACTATTTAATAGCTATTGTACCTGGTTAAAATAAATACAAAGTTGCTTGTTAAATAAATATTAATCCTAAAATAGCTACAATATAATTATTATTTATATTGTAGCTATATTAGGGTTTATTTTACAAGTAAGTATTTAGCTTTAAATAGGAATAATTTATTTAATAAGATTTATTTTATTTCATTAGATAAAAATTATATTTAACTTAGGGGGGTGTTAGGGTTAGACTTAGCTGTAGGGGTTAATACATTTATTAGAGTAGCGGTGAGGTCTGGTCGGCAGATTAGGGGTTTAACAATTGTAGGTAAGGTAGCAGCAACATTGGGGGGGCAGATTAGGGGTTAATAAATATTATGTAGGTGTCGGCGGTGTTAGGGGCAGCAGATTAGGGGTACATAGGAATAATGTAGGTGTGCGGTCGGCAGATTAGGGGTTAAAAAAATGTAATAGAGTGGCGGCGATGTGGGGGGGGCCTCGGTTTAGGGGTACATAGGTAGTTTATGGGTGTTAGTGTACTTTAGAGCACAGTAGTTAAGAGCTTTATGAACCGGCGTTAGCCCAGAAAGCTCTTAACTCCTGGCTTTTCTCTGCGGCTGGAGTCTTGTCGTTAGATTTCTAACGCTCACTTCAGCCAAGACTCTAAATACCGGCGTTAGAAAGATCCCATTGAAAAGATAGGATACGCAATTGGCGTAGGGGGATCTGCGGTATGGAAAAGTCGCGGCTGGAAAGTGAGCGTTAGACCCTTTCCTGACTGACTCTAAATACCAGCGGGCAGTAAAAACCAGCGTTAGGACCCCTTAACGCTGGTTTTGACGGCTAACGCAGAACTCTAAATCTAGGCGAAAGAGCGTTATACATATTTAACATTCCTATGTTCTTCACATGGAAAAAATTAAATTTGTATGATATATATATATATATATACACACACACACACATACACATAGAAAGAAGTGCACTCTCAGGAACGAACAACCAGCTCAATAACTTGTTAGTCGGTTCTATGGCGCTTTACCACCAGGGTGCAGCCTCTTTTTAGCCCAGTAATGCTTTTCACAGAGTAGAAATTTCCTGTAGTATATCAGTCTGATCCTCCCTATTAAGGTCAATCCAGCGCCGAAATACCAAGCAATTCCTCTCTGAACAAGGAACACAGCAACCTCAGACGATCGTTTCGGCCTTCATTGGGCCTAGTCAGTGAGGTGTAGCTATATTCCTCTAACCACACTGAGCAAGGAGTCCACGCCTGGTTGCCCCTTTTTCCTTTAGGGAGAAATAATACACATAGAGAGAAGCACACTCTTAGGAACAAACAACCAGCTCAATAACTTGTTAGCCTGTTCTATGGTGATTTACCACCTGGGTGCAGCCTCTTCTCTATATGTGTGTATATATATATATATATCTCAAGAGGCAAAGGGATTTGCACTCTCCCCTTTAAAGATCAGTGCCAGGAACAAAAATATCCAAAAACAGAGCTGTAGATCAGCACTCACTGGACTTTCAAAATGTAGTATTTACAGTAACTGTACACAATAAATACTACATTTTGAAAGTCCAGTGAGTGCGGATCTACAGCTTTGTTTATATATATGATAATGTTAATATAATATAGATATCTATACCTATATATCTAAATTAAAATATATACAGGCATAGGTATATACAGGTAGCCCTCAGTTTACGCCGGGGTTAGGTTCCAGAAGGAATGGTTGTAAATTGAAACCGTTGTAAATTGAAACCCAGTTTATAATGTAAGTCAATGGGAAGTGAGGGAGTTAGGTTCCAGGCCACTCTCAAAATTGGCATAAGTAACACCTAATACATTATTTTTAAAGCTGTGAAATGAAGACTTTAAATGCTAAACAGCATTATAAACCTAATAAAATAATCACACAACACAGAATATATAATTAAACTAAGTTAAATGAACAAAACATTTGCTAAACAGCATTATAAACCTAATAAAATAATCACACAACACAGACTTCACTTGCATTTTTCTGCAAACAGTTCTTTCTATGCATTCCAATCTGGACTGATATATAGACAGGAAGATCTTGTTCCTTTGAAATCTGCTCGATAGCTCAGGTCTGG